>NW_010200936.1:0-12868 GCF_000695765.1 Mesitornis unicolor | reverse complement strand
GCCACGCCGCCTGCTGTGACTCGTCACCAGGGACTGCAGTGGTGCCGGGAGCGGATGGTGGTGGATGCTGCCGAGCACGTGGAGGTAGGCCCAGCCATCCCCAGATGCGACAGGAAGCAGCCCAGGAAAGCCAGGACAAGCCCGCGAAAACCTCATTTTTTTATAGACTGTGGCCGGAAAGAGGAGGGAACAGTACTGATCTCTGACCCTCCAGGGTCCTACAGACACCACCTGTCCTTCCCTTTCAGGCTAGTAACCCTTAAACCATAACACCAATTAATTAATTAGACAACTTTTTTTTTTTCTGGTTTTTTGTTGGTTTTTTGGTGTTGTTTTTTTGGGTTTTTTGTGGTGTTTTTTTTTTAATGTTTGTTTGTTTGTTTGTTTAGGGGTCTTTTTTGTGCCTGTTGATTTCAGACCAAAATTGGAAGTGGCTTCAGTCTCTCTCAAAACTTTAGCCTTTTAATTTCAGGTATAAGCTATTTCTCTTGCCATTACCACCTGAAATTGAATGGAAATCTGTTATCAGGCTTTAAAACTCTGGTGAATACTGAAAGCAGAAGCAACAGAGAAAATGTGTCCACCTGGCTTAAAAACCTTATTCCCTATTAGTCTCCATTCCATGCTGTGGAAAAAGCATCATGACAGTACCAGTGAGTAGGCTGAAGACACGAAGAAACTTTAATGTCTTAATCATCTTAGAATCATCTTAGAATAAGTTGAAAGCAAATAACATAAGTAAAAGATTAATATAAATTGATAAAAAGATTTGGGTGACATAGGGCTGGGAACAGAGTCAGAATGATTGATAGATGAAATTGTAGCTTTTTGAGAGCTCATATGTATGGGTCATTTTCTTCTAATCTTTCTAAATTTCCTGAATGGAAGTCCATATAAAATGCATAATTTGAACTATTTTGTGGTTTTTTTTTTCCTGAGGATAACTATAAGTAATTCTTGCACGGAGTTACAGCAATCATCTAAGATACAATAGCATTTAGATATTGCTACTTGTATTCTCTTCTAGGGATGTCTTTAAAAAAAAATAATAGTGCTTTTAAATACATCTCTTTCACTGGAGATATTCTTGGAAGTAATAAGTAAAAGGTATAAGGAGACATCTTTGTACAGAGATGAATTTTATTACCCAAACTCAAGGAGACCTCTATAGGGAAACAGTTCCCGGAAAACTAATTCATATATACCTGTAGTATTTGTGAAGAATATCTAGGAGTTGTTATGAATGGCTGGCTACAAACAAGCTTAAACACATCACAAAGAGACCTGCAAAAGAAGGATCCACCGAAATACATTGCATGAGTTGCCATCACTGTTGTAACATGGAATCATAGAATCATAGAATCGTAGAATGTATTGGGTTGGAAGGGACCTTTAAAGATCATCTAGTCCAAACTCTTTGAAGTAAGCAGAGGCAGTGTTACTAGAACAGGATCCACTTGGCCTTCTGGGCTGCAGATGCACATTGGTGGCTCATGTCCAGCTTCTCATCTACTAGTACCCCCAAGCCCTTTTCCTCAGGGCTGCTTTCCAGCACATCATCTCCTAGCCTGTATCAGTAATGAAGATTGTTCCTACCCAGGTTCAGAACTCTGCACTTGGCCTTGTTGAACCTCATGAGATTCACCTGGGCCCACTTCTCCAGCTTGTCCAGGACCCTCTGAATGACATGCCTTCCCTCTGGCACATTAACCTCACCACTCAGCTTGGTATCATCAGTGAACTTGCTGAGGGCTCCCTCAATCCCACTGTCAGTATCATTAATGAAGATATTAAACAGCACTGTACAGACAGTATGGACTGTTGAGGGACACCACTTGTCACAGTCTTCCATCTGGACATTGAGCCATTGACCACTACTCCCTGAATATGACCATTTCGCCAATTCCTTATCCACTGAACAGTCCACCCATCAAATCCATACCTCTCTAACTTAGAGAGAAGGATGTTGTGAGGGATCGTGTCAAAGGCCTTGCAGAAATCCAGATAAATGGCATTCATAGCTCTTCCCTTGTCTACTGATATAGTCACTCCCTCATAGAAGGCCACTAGGATGGTCAGGCAGGACTTGCCCCTAGTAAAGCCATGCTGGCTGTCTCAAATCACCTCCCTGTCCTCCATGTGCCTCAGCATAGCTTCTAGGAGGATCAGTTCCATGATCTTCCCAGGCACAGAGGTGATGCTGACTGGTCAGTAGTTTCCAGGGTCCTCCTTTCTACCCTTTTTAAAAATGGGTGCAATGTTTCCCTCCTTCCAGTCACTAGGGACTTCACCTGACTGTCGTGACTTCTCAAATATCATCGGGAGTAGCTTGGCAATTGCATCAGCCAATTCCTTCAGGACTCTGGGATGCATCTCATCAGGTCCCATGGACTTGTGTGCGTTCAGATTCCTCAGATGGTCATGAACCTTATCTTCACTTATAGTGGGAGGGACTTTTTCTCCCTGATCCCTGTCTTGTGGGCCATCAACTTGAAAGCTGTGAGAGGAGAGGGGTTGCCAGTGAAGACTGAGGCAAAAACGTTGCTGAGAACCTCAGCCTTCTCCTCATCTCGCCATTTCTGCTCATCAGCAAAGGGACACTTTCTTTAACCTTCCTTTTCTGATTTACGTACCTGTTGAAGTCCTTCTTATTTGTCTTGGCACACCAGTTCTCCTAGTCAGTTGCTAACTTTACCTTAACTTGAGGGACTCTATAGAGTCATCCATTATATCACAATTTTTTTAACTCTCACTTTTAATAGAATCATAGAATGTGTTGGGTTGGAAGAGACCTTTAAGGGTCATGTAGTCCAATCCCTCTGCAGTGAGCAGGGACACTGACTATGTCAGGTTGCACAAAGCCCCATCAAGCCAAACTTTGAATGTCTTTCAGTGCCAGCTTCTTTAGTTCCTTTCATCACTCCACTATAATATCATACATTGCCACTATTTCTGGAACTTATCATAAGGGTTATAAAGAATGAGATTTTTCCTTCTATATGATTTTAATTCACTGAGATTTTTTCACTTAGATAGGCAAATATAAAAGATTAGTTTAATATGTCTGGATGCCTAGAAGTATTGGATGCTATTTTGGTATCATACATTAGGTATTTCATAGCTAATTTTCATAGAGCCTTGATGGCAATGACAAACTCACAATTGACTCACTGTATGGCTTTAGCTTCTGATGTCAACTTTCTTCAGTTGCAATTGTGAATAGCATATATCTTGAAGATGGGTCTCAGCTTAATTTATGCAAAATATCTGTTTCCTAGCATCATGGTGAGGTCAGCAATGAATATATGCATAGACTTCTGAAATGCATTTTAAAGGTATTGTATAAGGAGGAAGCCTGTTACATGAATCTTGTTATTGCAGCTTGAATCAAGCAAAAAGCACTAAAGAGATTCTGCAGCACCCTCACAAAGGAGAGTATTTTAACATACATCTACAGAATTCAGCAACAGATATTTTATTTAGGATTTTAAGAGAGCATAACTAAGTTTCATTTTTGGACACTAATGATTCTGAATTTTAAAAAATATATTGTGACCTATATAATGCTTCAGTTTGCTTTGACCTCAACTGTCTTGCCACAGGGGGCAGTTTATAAATATTCTATTGCAGTCTGTAACAAAATAGATGTGAGAGCATCTGCATAATTTCTGAGACACTGGCCTACCTAAGATAATTTAGGACATTTATTTTAAAAAGCTTTTCTATTTATAGGTGTTCTATAATCCATTTTTCTTCTTACGACAGAGGATTTCTTTTCTTTATTGAAAACACAGTATGTTCTATAATAAATGTTCTGTTCAGCACAGAAAAATAACACGACGACAGTGATAGGTCCCTAAGGTCAGCTCTCTTGGATAGATGCAGGTCATTGTTTCTTGTGAAAGAAAATAAATTCAAGAAGTCTATTTGGGTTTAGTAGTTAAAAAAAAATCTATGATGTGTGTCTCAGTTTGCAATATTTCTCCTTCACATGAATCCATACTTTAAATGTATAAAAGATGTAAACATTTTGAATAAGAAAACTCAACTCTCCAGTCTCACAGAAATTGTATAATCTGCAAAAACCCTAGGAAAAACTTTTGCCTGTATTTCAAAAGGGCATTGAGTTACTTTCATTTCTTCTCAGTGTCATTGAGGCCCTTCCTCCAGGTTATACAGCACAACTTTAAAGCATTTTTAGACTATATATTGGCAACTATCAGAATCAACAGCACAGTTTATTTGCTTCTGCTTATCTGTGACACTGATGGTTTTAATTTCTGCTTTACAATCCTCAGAGAGATGGGACAGTGAAGAAGGAAGGAAGGAAGTTCAAGAAAAGACATTCATGCAGACTTCTGACAGTTGTTGGAGCTATTGAAAATGTTATTAAAATCTAATGAACACCTTCATCTCATACAACTTTCTTCCACTTTGTTCTGTAAAGCCCTCAAATCTTTTACCAGAGTGAGAGGTTTTCCCTTCTTACATAGATTTCTCACAGATATATTCTTCTATTTTAAAAGGGATTAAAACGAACAACAACAAAAAGGCAGAGGTTCTGCCTCAAACAGATAGTGTAAATTGAGATCCAGTAAATTTGATGCAGGGTCATTGCATTTTATTTTCTGTGCATTTCCTTTACTCATAAAAAACCCCATCAAAAGTATATCAGTGGTGTTTAATAGTTCTTTTGTTTCCAAGATAAAGACTTCAATGGGCCCTATCGTAATTAGATACTAGGCTTATATTTTAAAATTGGGAAGGAAAAGCTACATAGCAATTATTAAACATTGGAAACTGAACTGTCGGTCTGCAAGCTGCATAGCTCATTCTGGTAGCAAACAACATCAGCAAATATTTTCACATTCCCATACACACAAAAGCAAAATCATTAACTTAAAGCTAATGTTGCTTGAATTCAATTCCTATCAACAGCCTTGGTAAAAAGCAAGGAAAATTAAAGTGTTAAGCTAGTCTAAGTCCAAACTTTCTGTGATTTTAGGAAACAGAACACTGCAAATAGCACTAAAAAGGGAAATACTCACTTGTTTTTCTCCTTACCTGTATGTTCTTACTTCTGCCAGTTGGAGCTTGGGAATATCTGAAAGTCTATGTTAACATACTAGTGATTTACTAAGCAAGGTAGAGATAGTTTTCATAGACAGGTATGCATTGTCATTTTACTTATAACTAAATAAACTGGAGACAAAGTTAGAACAGGGTGAGAAATTTAACATTTATCTTACTATGTATAATGAATAAGAAAGATTGGTAAGACTAAGTGCTTAAGGCAGTTACATGCAACATTGAAATGGACAGTAAAAAAATTAAGTCTCTTTTTTTATCTGTCAGTTTTCATTGATTGTTTCTGACCTCTTATAAGACTGTTTCTTCCAAACACCCTTTTAAGGGGAAAATGTGGATAACTACTCTCTGAGCATATGCACCAACATCATCCCACTAAGAAAACAAGAATGACTGCATGGAGAGCAGGGGGGCCACCACTCAGAGTGAGACCCACGACGGGCTATGCCACAGTGTTCTGTGCCAGCAAAAAAGATTGTCATCAGAGAGTTCAGTGTAAAATGAGAGTGGCACTACCTTGTA
This sequence comes from Mesitornis unicolor, assembly GCF_000695765.1. NCBI lineage: Eukaryota > Metazoa > Chordata > Aves > Mesitornithiformes > Mesitornithidae > Mesitornis > Mesitornis unicolor. The sequence goes on along the minus strand of NW_010200936.1, from coordinate 7,258 downwards.
GGCAGAGAGGGGTCACCGTGGTTACGGAACCTAAGCTGCTTCGAGACAGGTGGTCACTCACAGATTATAGCAGCCAACATTCTACTGTAAGGCTACAATCAAATTCCATCTGCTTCCAGACTTCTAAAACTCTTAGTCAAACAGCACAGGTTCTTGCACTAGTATAAAAAGAACCATTTTCATGTCAAATGTGCAAAAACATCTATGAGAAGAAAAAAAATACATACTAACCTGTGCAAACAGTGCGATTTTTTCATGTGTTTCAAAGAACTACCAATCATCAGGTAGTAATAAAGCCTGCCTACCATATTCTTCAAAAAATATTGGTTCCCAGGAGTAATAATTTGAATTGCAGAAGTAAGAATGATTCTGAAAGGCAAACAAAATATTGGTTTATTTTAGATTTCCAGAAAATGCTCATAAATTTAGCAAAAAACCAGCCTATTCACAGAAAACATTCTAATTTAATTTAGTTACAATGAAGTGGAATGTCACAAGCAACAATTATAGAAGAAAGTAGCAATAATGCATGAAAAAAGACTACATTATAAAGATTGGATTATCGATTTTGCTGACAAATTTTGATCATGCACATGTATGAGTGCTTGTACTAACATTTTTATCTCATTAGACCAAAGATAGGTCATTTAGAAAGATCTGAAAACTAAAGGAAAGCTACTGAAGACAGGGACATCCGAAAGACAGGTAGAATAGAGGGTCCACGAAATTGTGGAATGGCTTTTGATCTTCATAGTTAATATAAGCTTTTGTAATATGCAAGAAATTATTTCATTTGGCAGCTCTTTGCAAATGAAAATTATCGATATTTGAAGAGAAGGGAAGAAATTGAAAAAGGAAATCAGAATGTGAGTGAGAAAGTTATACTCTCTGTTATGCTTTCATTCAAGAGCTTGCAAAAATATTAAAAATAAGCCATAAAGAATTAGGAAAAACAGTTCTAAAACTTAAAAAAACCACCCACAATCAAAATGGTAGGCAAAAAAAAAGAATGCTATTAACATCATTGTTTGTAGACTTGATGAGAACAACAGTATTTTTATGGAGTTAAGCATCTAAATGATCAAAACTGAAGTGCATAGATCTACAATTATTTAGTGTGGGCAATGGAAATTAGAAGGATGCAATAGGTTTTGTTTACTCTCTGTCTATATGCAGTGAGAAAAGAAAATGAAAAGACCATATTCTGATTGTTTTGTGTTTTAAAGACAAGAAGAACAATTAAACATCACAGCAAAGAACAAAGGTAGACAATAAAGTTTCATGAAGAAAATCAGATTTGCTTTTGCCATGTTGGCTTTCTGAGACTGTGAGAGAGATACTGAAGACCAATAATATATGAGATTGGACATGAGTAATATGAAAGATTGATAAATTTAAGATTAATTTAGTTAGAAGTGGAATTTGAATCCATATAAGCAAGTGGGCACATTCAGGGAGGACTTGCAGAATGAAAGGAGATAGTAAATAATTGATATAAGTATAAAAAAGAGAACTAGAGGAAGACAAATTAATAAAATTCCAGGGAGTTGTACTCTGAGTGATATGAGTCAGGAAAAAGCAGTGATTTTATAAAAAATTAAGAAAAGTAGAATTGCTTATTTTCTTAGGAGCCTGCTTAGAAAGAAGCCATTTGAAACTCTGACAAGATAATTTTAGATGACATAAAAAAGAGATAAGTTTGTCTTGATCATTAAACACTGACTGTTTTATTATTAGACAGTACTATCAGTAATCTCAGAAGATACTTTTCCTCAACATTTTGGCTGGATCAATAGTAGTTGTAAAAACATAACAATATATTTTTAAACTATATGTCATGTGATATTTTAATTTCTCTGAAAAAAGGGAAACAATATTACCCAAAAGTAATTGAAAATATTAATGAACTAAGAAAAAAATAAGAAAATTTTAGCAATTGGAACAAGAAAGACATTTGTAGTGAGTAAGGGACTTCCTTCAACTTGCCTATGGTGCAGTTAAACTTATCTGAAGGTAGGGGTCTAAAATACATCTGATGGAACTAAGTAAGAAGTGCCAACTTTTCTCTGTTGACTAGAAAAGATGGCCAAAATCTGTCCTAGGTCTAAAAGTTTACTGTGTAGATTTGTAAAATTAAGTTAGAAGAATGTCCTTGTAACTATTCACGCATATTTTATTCAAAAAGCAAGTAAAGAAAGAATGCAATTGAAAACTTGAGGAATTAAAATTTCAAATGCATCTATGGGACAAATAACCTCTTCTAAAATGTTGATCTATATTTGTCACAAGGATATCAGAGCAAAACAGTTTTCATTTTTTACCCCTATATCAAATTAAGTAACCCATTTAATGCATCCCAATGACCTGCAGAAAGAAGACTCCACAACCTGTAAGGTTGTAAAATAGGTATGTTTATTAAGCGCACTTGGCACACGGGGGATCTTTCCTCCGAATTCGTGTGCGCCTTCTGCAGCAGCTTGTCTTAGCTTTTATACAGTAAAGTGTTGCATATCCATTACTACGCAAAAACGCCTAAGCATATTCATAGCCTTTTCCCGAAAAGGCGGTCTTTTTCCGAGAAGTCCAGTCGCGCCTGTGCAGTGCCTCCTGGTGGTCGTGGGCCAGGGTCTCGGGGAGTCCTTATCCCTACTAAGCTCTTCACCTTTGTTTCTTCCTCATGCTCCCTGGACCCTTGGTGTTTCTCCAAAAGCTGGCTACAATGTTGTTATCAGAAGCCATAAGACGCTTCAGGCAGGACATCCTTGGCCTTATAAGGAACTGTGTGTAGTCTACCTCCCTTTACACAGTGACCTAAGATATATTGCTTCAGCTAAATAGTTGCTATCCTGTTAACTCTTAAGCGTTATTCCCCCGAGCTGTGTTAGCCCCAAGCTATAATTTTCTTTATAAGTGTTACAGTTCTTTCTATCACCAATGTGAAAAATCACTTGGATCCAATTTCTAAACATGGCTATATTTAAGCAAAATTGATTTCTCTCACAATTGATGTGAGGAAATTAAAGAAGAACAGAATATTTATTATCACCGTGTACCAGTACATAAAGGGTGACTACCAAGAAGATGGAGACTCCCTTTTCACAAGGAGTCATATGGAAAAGACGAGGGGTAACAGACACAAGTTGCTTTTGGAGAGATTCCGATTGAACTCCAGAAGAAATATTTTTACCATGAGATCAATCAGACATTGGAATGATCTCCCGGGGGAAGCGGTAAATTCCCCTACACTGGTCAGTTTAAGAGTCAGCTTGACAGGGTGCTGACTCAACTCATTTAAACTGTACTTTTATCTTGAGAGGTTGGACTAGATGATCCTTCTGGTCCTTTTCTACCTGGTATTCTATGATTCTATGATTTAAAGGGTAAAATACCATTACAATTACATGCAGTGATCAACACAGACAACTTCAAAAGGTAGTCACACAGAAAAGACTATGTTTTGTTCTCACTTTTTAGTAAGAGGTTGGAACACAGACTGGAAAAGCAAGAGTGTGTAGCTTTTCCTTACATCCTTATTTTCTTTTTTAAAAAACTTGCTTGACATTGGCTCTGGAACTGGACAATAATTTTATTCAGTTGCAGTATAATGGGTCGATCAGTCAAACAATGGAAATACATAGAACGATAAAGAGAATACTAGAATAGCAAATGTATAGATGTTGGCTTTTTTTTTTAACAGAGAAGGCAAACCCTAGAAGGGATTTAATTGTGTCCATATTCGACTTTCAAGAAATTTTCCTATCATTACAATGATAACTGGTATCTCCATAGATCTCTCTTTTATTATTGTCATCACTAGTATTCTTGCTTTTTTCCAGACTAGTTTGCTAGTTTTGAGTTGATGATCATAGTACATCACAGAAAAAATGGAAAATGGAAGTCAAATTTGAGGAGATTAAGTAATATTAAGGGAAACACTTAGAGTCATAGAATCATAGAATCATGGAATGGTTTGGGTTGGAAGGGACATTAAAGATCATCTAGTTCAACTCCCTGCGCATGAAGTTTTTACCAAAAGCAAGCATGGACAGCTCAACTGGTCTACAGGATTTGAAATTGCGGACTATAATATGTGACAACATTTCCCCCTCACTTAAACTAACAAACAAATATTCTTGTTTGTTTGTTTGTGTCCTGGTTTGAGCTAAATAGAACTAATTTTTTTTTCTATTTAGTGATTTTACTTTTCAGCTCAGTCTCTTTTAAGTGACTGAACTTGCTGAAAACTAGCAGTATGTTTTTCCCAAACAGCGCTGCTAGAACATATGCTCAAGGTCAGTTGTCTCATCATGGGTGCTGTGTCTGCGCCTACTGAGGGAAGCGGACCCAAAACAGACCCACTAGGTATTCTATCCCACATATGTCATACTCGGTATAAAAACCAAGAGATCACGAGGGTCTCGATCCTTTTCACCCTTCTTCCATGTTGGAGTCCTTCCATCTCAGAGTCCTTCCATCTCGGACCCTTCTGTCAATCTTGATCCTGCAGAGGCCAAGGCCTGAGCGGAGTCCTACTAGTTCATCTGCCGCTGATCCTGATTCGTGTGTTCTGCATCCTGCTCCCACCTGCTGCTGAGTTTGGTCTGGGACTTTTCCAGTGCCCAGCTCTGCAGAGCCTCTGGTGACGTATTCGTCATTGGGGGGAGGGTGTTGGGAGGATTATATATTGATTTTATATATATATTTGTACATATTTGTATATATTTTGTTATTTTCCTATTTACAATATTATCCTGTAGTATTAGTATTATTGTCTCATTAAATCTGTTAGTTTATTTTCCAACCTGTAAAGTCTCTCCCCCTTATTCTCTTTTCTTTTTCCTTCTGGGGAGGGGAGAGGGGTTAATAGAGAGCATCTGTCCAGGATTTAGTGGCCGGCCCAGCCCTAAACCACGACAGTTTGTTTTTAATTTAGAATGCAAGTCTATAGTTTTTCTACTACAGTATAATCAAGCATGAAAGGAATCAAGTAAATGAAATTTTCACATCTTTTCACATAATTCCTTCTATAATACTGGCTTTGAACCTCTTATATCTTCAACAATCTAGGAAATTCAACAACGGTAAAATTTAGCCCTTGAAATTTAAACACTGAATTTATTAATGCCTTCAGAATGAAGAACTCTTAAAATAAGGGAACAAACCCTAAGCAATTCTGTAAAATGACACACTACATATTTTATATATGGAAAAAAAGTTCCTTCTTTCATCTCCATGTCTGCCTTATATAAGTAGGTTGGTCTGAGGCACCAGCTCCATTAAAGCACTCTTCCAAGGTCATAGTCATAAAACCATGACAGTAGAATATATGTCCTCTTTCATATTCATGCTGGATTACTTTTCTTTCACATCCTCTTTCCACTTCCAGATTTGATAGTCTCATTTCTCTAACATGGTATGGTACTACCAGGGGTGTAGAGATGTGGGATAGGGAATATGGAGAAGAACTTTTCCTTTATTTTTTGCTTCTAGACTCCACATTGTTTAAATTTATTTTTAAACTGCAGAGAATAGGTCTGCATAAAAAGACATAGTAGATATCAGTCCTATGTATACTCAAAATAATATGAACAGAAGGAGTTATGGCTTGTAAATTTAAAAGTAACAGCAAAGCAGTAACTGTAAAATTAATGTATATAAAAATAATTATTGTTCTAAGATACACATATGTGTATAATACATACACACACACACACACGCACACAAATTCTCCTAATATAGAATAGAAAATATAGCAAAGAAATAGGTCCAATCATTTAAAAAAAAATTCATCTGCTAAGATATATTTATTTTTCCTAAATTTCTGAGAATACCCTCCCAACTTCAGTGGGAGATACATTTCTTTTAACTCTCTGTGAGTTGTGAGCATATTGTGAAGGGTCTCTGGTAAGATAACTTCCTATGAATCACTCTATTTCTCACTTTTATGGCTTGAGAGTGTTTTTAATTGAAAATGTTCTCTTCCAATGGATTTCTGATATGGATACTATCAGAGTAAGTCAATAATAACAACTATTTTGCAAAAATTTCAAGATAAAACCATGCAGAGGACAGGGTGAGAAGAGGTGAGGCTGAATCTGTTCTTAGCAGTTGTTTATCCACCAATATCTGAGAGGCATAAGGAGTTTTACACTAGCAGCAAAAACAATACCTATAGGTCAAAACTTCCCTGGTAGAAGGAGAGGTCTTGTGAATCACTTGCACAGACACTCTTGAGTATAATGTTGTAACAAGCTGTGATAAGTTGAGGTCTGCACAGTTGTCTGAAAAGAACGGTCGAGACACTGAGCTGCAAGACAGAGCCAGTGAAAAAGCTGCCACAATGAAACTTTCCACAGCCCACCCTCGAAACGGAATGAACACCTGCTGAGTCACATAATAAGAAGTGACAAGCGAAGAGAATGTACTGTCTTGAAGATAGGCCAAGAGTATGTGACACCTCGGCAAACTCAGCAAGGACATGCAGGCAGACTGACAAGCCCAGCTGCATATGTGTAAACTTGAGAGTTGAACAGCAGGTATGGAGAGGAAGACTATCAACGACCACCTGAGAGCCCCCTGAGCCCACCACTCCACTAGAGTGTACTTGTGGATAGGAAATTTACATATATATGAAATTCTTAGAATATGGTAACATTTCCTCAAGAAATCTCTTGAATATATATAACTACCTTGTATGAATAAATCACAAGAACTCCACCAATGATCAATGATTAAGGACCAATGGGACACCGCTGGATCCATGGTGGTGACTATCCTTGCAACACTATTCCAAAACCTTGCTTAAATTCTACCTCACTTTTTTTTCCATCCTGTCCTATTGCTACTTAGTTTGAACAAGTAAAGCTGTTTCTGGTGACATGGTATCTGACCTCCTTTGTATCTTAATTTTGCCTTTGGGATCATATCGAACCTTCGCAATATTGGATCACGACAAGGGTATATAATAAAAGTAGGCTGCCCATGCCAGGATACAGAGCTCCATGTGACAGCTGCTCTATAACTAAAGAGAGAAGCTTGGAAATACCCATATTCAAATAAATGTCTGAGGCAAGGAAAAACTGTGTAATTCTAACAGATTTTCATTATTTATAGGACCTGGAAGAACTCAGTTCCTCACCTCCCCTTCCCTCCCCTCTTCGCTTCTCTTCCCTTCTATTCACTTCTTTTCCCTTTCCTTCCCTGCTCTTCGCTTCTTTATTCATCTATAGATATCACAGAATCACAGAATCACAGAATA
>NW_010200935.1:24870-50683 GCF_000695765.1 Mesitornis unicolor | reverse complement strand
ACAGGCAGGTACAGGGATAGGCAGGGATGGGGATGAGGCTCGAGTGGGGACAGGCAGGGACGGGGACAGGCAGGGACAAGGATGCGGTAGGGATAAAGGTGAGGGAAAATGGGAAATAAAGCAGGGAAGGGGCCAAGGCAGGGACAGGGACGAGGCAGGGATGGGGACGAGGTAAAACAGGAATAGAAGCAGGCACAGGGGATGCAGCAGAGACCTGCCAACCCTCAGCCTGACCAAGCAGTCCCTGGGCTCTGCAGGATGGGCAACAGGTCCCTGCGGAATGGGGCACCCGAGCCTGCTCCTGCCCACCCCGGCTTGCTTGGGTCACACTGTGCTTGTCACTAAAATAATCCAAGGCGGCTCATATCCACACAGGACTTTTACACGCACATGGATACACGGACACAGGGACACACAGACACACACACACATGAACATAGACACACACAGAACACTGGCTGGCCACAGCCCATAGCTATCACGCAGCCCTACCCAAGGCAAATATGTGTGCCTGCTGCCCCCAAACCCACTCCCCTCCTACCAAATCCCACTGCTGTCCTGGGCGCAAAGCCACCCTCTGGCCAATGTCACCCTGTGAGCCAGCCTGGCGAGGCAGTGGCACCCCTCTCCCCATGCCCTCCTCTCTCCCGCAGCAGTAATTGCTGCTGTATTTATCCAAACTAGGAGGGGGTGGCAGAGAAAGACTTCGGAGAGTAGGAGAGTAATTTTCCGGGAATTCTCCTCGGTGTAATTGTCTTGATAATAAATCCAGACGCTTAGCCTGTGTATGAATTGCTTTTTACCATTTTCATTTATTATTGAACACAGTGGGGAGAAGGGGAAACGCAACAGGGCTCTTTCTTGTGAGAGAGAAGGGGCAAAGGGGTTGAGGAGACGATTTCTTTGCAGATCCGGGAAACCTGGATGTGTTCATCATCTTGCTCTCGGTTGTTTTTTTTGAATATCTTTTTCTTCCCTTAATACTTAGCCCATTTCTCCATCCTCTTGCTTTTTTTGGGGGGGTATTGAAAACTAATTAAATAACCCGTTCGCTAACACGTTAAATTAAGATCCACTCTTGGATTTAATGATGTCTCTGGAAGAATTGACAGAAATGTGAAGACAGACTGTCAATAGATTCCTTCCCCTGGTTACGCTGTATAAATGTGATTAAAACAGATCTCAAAGAAGGGTGTCCCGTGTTGGTGCCTACATATAGGGATGCAGCCATCGGGGCACCCATGGGTCTCTGGAGAGAAACATCTACTGAACTGGGTGCTGAGATGGCAAGAGATGGATGGCAGGACGACGCTGGAGTGGTGAGCTGGGGATGAGAAACCACCCTGAGACACTATTTGGGTTGGATCAAGACCCTGGAAAAGTCTCATGTCTGTGGAGAAGCAGGGAGCATCCCTCAGCCGATGTCCCCAGACCTGCTTCTTCATCCCCAGCCCTTGGAGCGGTCCAGGGCAGCCCTGTGTGATGTGGCTGGACGCAAAGCTGAGCCTTCGCTTTGTCCTGGCAACTCAAAGCTGAGCCTTCACTTTGTCCTGGGGAAGCAAAGCTGAGCCTTCACTTTGTCCTGGCTCCAGCGATGCAAACAGTGTCTGGCACGGGGAGTGTGCACCCCTTGCTTTCTGCTTAAGCTCTCAGGTAAAGGTTACCTTAGCATCCAGGCTGAAAAAAATCAATGGCTGATACGGCATGAGACTTGGAGAGACAACATGCATCTATCACTTAGGGATTCGATGGGCTTAGAATAGTCTTGTCAACAAATGATTGTTTAAACAGAATATCTCAACTGTTTATGGCACCCTTAATCCATACATTTGAGCACCACTGTAACATGGTGTGAGCGGGAATTGCTCTGTACAAACCTCTGTTGTTAGGTCTGGAGCTGCAGAACACTTAAGCATGTGCTTAAGTCTCTTAGACTTCAAATTAATCATGTACTTAAGTGTTTTGCTCGATTGGGCCTGGCCTAAGAACAGGGAAATAGCTGTCATTATGTTAATGGACGAAGTTTTTGTTTCCTGCCCTTTGTTTATGTGGTGTATAAAGGGCTGAATGCACACACGTATGCTCCGGACACTGAGTCTTCTGGCTGATTTATCCAGACGGTGCACATACAGACCCCATGCCACCTGACCGTGGAGGTTTATTCGTAGCAATTCCTTCTCCCCTGGGCTCTGGAGTCCTTGATGGGGCATCGCAGGGAGGGTTTGGGCCAGCAGAGTTGGTGGTGGGTGAAATCCCCCTGGGGTTGTGAGTTCAATGATGCAGATGGAGAGGGCTAAAAAAAAAAAAAGACGCAGAAGAGAGTGAAGAGCAAAAATGGGCTGGAAAAGCATCACAGACCCAGAGCAACAGCTACAATGTCCATGGGGACCTGAGCAGTGAAGGCAAGGGAGGCTGGTGCCAGCTCCACCCAGCCTGGAGACCTTCTGATGGGGACCTGCAGCCCCTGCAGAGCCTCTGCACAGCAAAGCCTGGTGACATGGACTCATGGGGAGCAGATGCAGCTGCTGAGGAGATACCGAGCAGGTGCTGGCTGGCACCCAGTGTCCCTGTGGTTCCTACATGGGTGGCTTGGCCATGACCTGGGGAGCAAACCACATGTTAACATCCCCGCCTTGTGCCCATCACCTGCCTGAGGCAGCCCTGAGGTCTCTGAGATCTCTTGCTGTGGGCTCCACTCTCAACACTTGTCTCATGTTAATTACACAATAAATTTTAGTGTATTGGGAAGGGGAGCTTCTTTTTCCTCCTCCAAATAATTGCAGCTTCAAAGAGAATTTGAAAAGAGGCTTTCAGGTGTTTGGGGGCTTGCAAGGGAACAGGAGCCTATGAGAACACAGGGCCTGCAGAAGAGAAAATACAGCGAGAAAGAAGAGAGAGTGAAAGAAATAAAGGAGCATTAAAGCACATATCAATATTTCTCCTCAAAATGTAGATTGCATTTTCTTTTCTGAAAAATTAATAACCTCATTTTGTCAATGGGCTCTCTCCCCCTCCCCACCTCCCCTCCTCTTCCTCCCTCTTCTTGCTCACAGAAGACGTTCAATGAAAACCAAGCAGAGAATAAAAAAAGCCAGTTAATTCTCAGCAATTCCAGACTTGAGCTTTTTAATTTCCTCTCAGGGTTTATCTACCAGTGACACCACCTCTGCAGAGCAGGGGAACTCTACCTGCTGGCTCTGGTTCAGCCACCATCTTTCTGAGTCGCCGATGAAGATGCCATTACGGATCCCGATTCACCAGCACTTCAGCATGTGCTCAACTTCAGCCAGCTATGAAATGCCCTCAGTGCCCTCTGGAAGAGTGGGGGATCTGGGGCAGGGGTGGAGCTGTCTTACCAGCCATGGGGACACCATAAGGGGTGCATGCTGGGGGCTGAACCCACTCTCCATCACTCTGGCATCAAGTGGCTCTTGAAGGCAGAGCTGTTCAGAGGCTGCCAGACCTGCAGAGTTGGGGAGAGGCAATCGGGATCAGAGAATTACAGACTCATTTGGTTGGAAAAGACCTTTAAGGTCATTGAGTCCAACCATAATCTGTCCACCACTAAACCATGGCTCTCAGCACCTCATCTCTCCATCTTTTCAATCCCTTCAGGGATGGTGACTCCACCACTGTCCTGGGCAGCCCCTTCCAGTGCCTGATCACTCTTTCAATAAAGAAATTTTCCCTCATATCCAGTCTAACCCTCCCCTGGCGCAACTTGAGGCCATTTCCTCTCGTCCCATCGTTTGTTCCTTGGGAGAAGAGACCGACATCCCCTCTACCCCCTCCTTTCAGGGAGCTGTAGTGGGCAATAAGGTCCCCCCTCAGCCTCCTCTGCTCCAGGCTGAACATCCCCAGCTCCCTCAGCCGCTCCTCATTATTCGTGTGCTCCAGACACCTCCCGAGCTCCGTTGCCCTTCTCTGGCCATGCTCCAGCCCTTCAATGTCCTTCTTGGAGTGAGAGGCCCAAAACTGAACACAGGATTTGAGGTGAGAGCAGGGGAGCATCCACCCCTCAGGACACTGTGGCTCAGGATCAGACCCGAAGGTTTCTGTGACAGTGAAGACCAGGAATATTTTCCCGAGACGCTGCTCAGCTCTCGGCCCAGTGGAGAGCTTGTCAAATATTGAGCAGGGATGTCAATGCTGCAAGCTCTAAGTGAAGGCAAAAATCAGTTAATGGTCTTCCTGAGACGTCCTCATGGCGTGTGGAGTCCTCACAGAACCTGGCATGCAGGATGTGCGAGGGGTTGATGTGCTGCTTAGTAAAGTGAGTATTCAGCAGCCATCAACGTGTGTGTAAAACAAAATACCTGAAAAATCCTGGTGGGAAGAGGGAAAGCACCACCCTGATTCGAGGAAGTGGTGTTATTCATCAGAGGCCATAAATGCCTGCTTAATCCCGCTGAGAATTTGGAGAGGAGTTTTGGGACCTGACAGGAGATGGGTTGATCCTTCTGTGAGAATTTATGTGAATTTTAATTTCTTCTATTAAAAAAAGCATTACAAATAAAAATAAAAAGATTGAAAAGAAAAAACAAATGAACCAAATCAAAACCGTTGCAGGCATTGTCAATCAAAGCAGGTAGTTTTGACAAGCTTTAAAGTTGGAGCTAAATTTAAGCTTGGGCAGTTTTTCAAATTTCCTTTTAGTGTAAATTAATCATGATTTTAAAACAAAAATAAAATCACACAGCGCTGGAAGAAGAAAATGAACATGTTGGAAAATTCTGGAATGACACAATCTGATGACTCCCACTTTTTTCGTATGATAAATACAATGTTTGAAAAGTTAAATTTAGTGAAGCAGCCAGCTCCTTTGGGAAAAGGACCTATTTTGATGAAGCGGCAATTTTCTGATTATCAAAACTTTTGCAGCATCCCTGATCCCTGCTTGATGGAGAAGGGTTCAGATGCTCCCAGGAACAGAGCCCTGCACCCGCAGGGCTCTCAAGCTGCCATCCCTCTCCTCGAAGATTTGTGTCCTGCTTTTCTCCAGGTGAAAAATGAGTATAGGGTAAAGAAATTAAAATAAAGAAATTGCAGAGGAGGCGAAAATTACAGCAGCAGAGCCAGGACATCTTCATGGCAAAGGACTTGGCTCCTTTTGTCACCTGGGGACAGGATGGGGCTCACAGCCAAAAGTCAGCCCTACCTGGATGCCCATGTATAAAGTCAGAGTGAGAGCTCATAACTGCACCCACCTTGGCCTGAGTTATGTGCAGCTTTTCCAGCTGAGATGAAACTACCGGGATTTTTAATTTACAGTAAGATAATAATAGATCTTTAAAGATTATAATATATCCTTAAAGATAATAATATATATTTAAAATAGGATAATAATTAACACGTCCTCTGATGTTTCTTCTTTTGACTGAAGGATGCAAGGTCAGATGAGGGTCCCTGAATCTGTATACAGTATCTGGGGGGACAGAGCCAAGACCCATCTAGCCTGGTTTCTTTTCTCCATTGGTAAGCTGTGGTCTACCTAGATGCAACGCAGGTCCTCGTTGACTCACCTTCCCAACAGGAATGGGTTAGGGAGCTTCTCCACTGCAGGTTGACCTTGAATTGTTGTGACGGAGACCTCCAGATTCATGTGTTGAACCCAAAAATTAAGGTTTGATCCCAAAAATTGGGATCAGAGGTCCATCTTCGCTTTCATGTTTTTCATCTAGGAAGCATTTTTGCACATGAATTACCTCTTGTGACAGCTACTAAAAGTGGTTGGGTTTGGTGACCCTGGAGAAATGTGGCTTTTCCTGGCTTTTGAGAGAGCTGATCTGCTCTTGTGGAAATGAGGGCACTTCACATAGGTGTCTCCCAAGAGAAAGCGTCCACTTGTGAGCACTTGTGGTCTGGCTTTAACTTCTCTGTCCTTTGGCTGCCTGAAGATAATCACGAAATAAGGGTTGTAAAGTTCTTGTACTTTGGGATCTAGATACGACATCGTCTGGGGACCATAATAAAAAGCATCATTAGAAGACACACACACACATATACACACATGGGATGCATGAATCTACAGTGGGATGGATTGAGAGTAGGATCAATACCTGTACAGTAAATACTCTACAGCACCTGGGAAACAGCCACCCCACTCCTGATCTTCATCTGATGAAAAAGGAGCAAAGCTTGGGCACTACTTTTAGGATGAGCTGTTGGAGGCTGCCGAAATGATACTGTTGGGGAGGCCCTGGGAGTGAGAGCTTAGAGGCTTCTGTGGCAGCAAGATTTGCCTAATGAATGGCTCTTTGGAGAGGAGGGATGGGCCTTGTCTACACACAAAATTGCAAGCCAAAATTGGTCTTGTGTAGACACTCTTAGATCATTTTAAAGCAGGTTGGTATTGGTTTGTATAATTCGATTCCTTTACCAAAGCGAAGTGAAATCGATGCAAATGGGGTTTACATTGATTTCAGTACATCCGCACAAAGGTTTTGCCCCAGTTTAATGAAATCAGTTTAGAAACACACCTATAGCTAAACTAGCATAACTTTGAGTCCAGCCAAGGTGAGAGGGAGAGCGGGGAAAGGAGAGAAGGCGGCGTCATCTCCCCTAAAAAGAGACGGGAGAAGTGGTTGTGAAGTGCATGTGGAGGCAGCGAAGCCCCCGTTCGAGCAGACTGCAGTGGCGCAAAGTGATAAGGAATGGGTCAATATAGTTTTCTCAAAGATTTTTTTTTTAAAGAAAGGTTAAATGTGAGGTGATATCGATTTCCCTTTCCTCCCCATCCCTCCTCTCGCCACCCCCCAGCCCCTTCCCCTCCTCCCTGCCCTTTCCCACCTCCCTGCGGCCCGCGGCCATCCTTGGAGGAGGAATCGCAGCCCAAAGTGGCCAAGTGACCAGGGAGGACCACGGCGCCCGGCCGCAGCGCTGACCAATGGCCGCCCAAAGGAGCCCCCGTTGCCTAGCAACCCGCTGCAGAGAGAGAGGCAGAGAGCGCAAAAAGATGGATTTTCAGATTGCAGCAGCCAAGCAGATCAATTCTGCAACATGGGCTACAGTGGCCAAGCGGAATCTCTCTTGCTCCCAGCAGGTATTGATCCAGCCATGCTATAGGCATTGAATGAGCTCTAATAAGTCCTGAGTAAACAGGAACAAGGACTTAAGTGATAGCCCAGCAGTCAAACATCAACTCCCTTTGTCTTCTTCTTCCTCTTCTTCTTCTTCTTTCTATCTTTTTTTTTTTTAATTGCTGAAGTGTTTGCAAGAAAAGGACAACAAAGTTTATTGATAGAAAAATAAAGAGTCAGAATATCACTATGTTCGCAGCCTGGGAGGGTTGAAAGGGGGAAAGTCCTCAACTCAAAAATCCAGGTTGGCTTTGCAGAGTGGTGACCCATGGACACACATGGTGAACGTGGCTCCCAGATTCCCTGGCCATTTCCAAGGTCCTTCAAAGTGAGTTTTGCCAGGAACAGGCTCATGAGGGAGCACAGGCATCCAGAGCTGCCCATTTGATGCAGACATGGAGATGGGCACATTCAGGAATTTGGGCTCTGGTGATGAGTCTCCTCCAGATGTTCAAGGCTTTGGAAAGGGAGATTAAAACTCCGTGCAGGGAAACAAAACCCAGGCCAGCCTTCAGGAAGGAGTATAAGTACCCATTTGTAGATGCCAGGGCAGGCAGCAAAGCTGGGTCTGAATGCTGCAGAGCCTGAAGGACACATCCAGAGCTGCAGGATGCTGGGGAAGAAGGGAGAAGACTTGGCCTTGATTTGCTGTAGGCAAGTGCCAAGACAGACAGCAGAGCCAGACAAAAAGGAGTCTGGGCTGATCCAGGACTCTGAGGTCAAGAAAAGGGGCATAGGACAGAGTTTAGGGGGACAAGGACAAGCTTGAAAGACCTGCTTTTGTGGGAAGCGTCTGTCTGAGACCAAGGAAGAGCCCAGATAACCTTAACTATTCAAGACGTGACTTGATGGGTCCCAGACACGCAGCCAGGATTGTTGCTTGTGGTTTTCCAGCTGCCCTCTTCTTAGGGGCTTCAGTGACCAAGAGCTTGGAAAACAAACACTCCGTGGCCATGTTAAAATCCACTGTCCCTGTCCCTGTCCCCCCTCTACTCCTCTGCATGTGGCTGCTTCACTCCCCAATCCATCCCCATTCCTCCTGCTGCAGGGTCTCCATCCCCTCTTCCTCATCTCAGCCTTCCCCTCCCTGCAGTGAGGACCCCCATGGGCTCAGACTCCTCCAGCTATTGCTTCCCACCTCTCGGCTTTACCCGTTCTCTCCTAAATTTCCCTAATTTTGACCTCCAGCTCTGTGCGTGATGAAGCCTCCAGCCACCACCATCACCCAACTGTATATAATGGCTGCGGTTGGTGCAGTGCAGCTGCTGGCAGGGAGGACAAAGCTCCCATCCAAAGGGCTGGATGCTGCTCTCCAGCATCACCAACAATTCCCAAGCGACACCAATTAAATAACTGAAGCTGCTCCAGATTTATGCCCCTGTAACCAAGATCACAGGCCAGGTCTGCCTCCAGCGATTACAGGAGTGGAGAAATGAGAGCTCTTTGCTTGCACTCTGAGATCTCTCAAGCCACATTTCAGCAGCCTTCGTCATAACAGGGCTGATAATTAATTGATCTGATATTAAGGTGGCTAGCTCCTGCACTCACCCAAGCTCTCCGCTGCAGTTTAACACCAGTTAAATCAAGTGAGTCCTTGAATCTTTAACGTGATCCACGCTGAGAGGGAGCAGAAGGGAGATGGGCGCCTCTGTGAAGATGCACACGTGTATGGGTGCACGTGTGTGTGTTTGCCAGTGTGCACACGTGTGCCTCAATTGCTCCAGAGGCGGGAGGAGGAGAAAACAGACAAGCACTGGCCCGTCCCCGAAGATATTTGCTGTTTTTCAAGAAGAGAGAAGATGTAGTCTCTTTTTCTGAAGCTTTCTGCATTTCAAAGTAATATCAGAAGGGCTTGAAGCTTAATCTTCATTACCCAAGAGGCTGTAGGAATCAGGCAAAAGGAGAAAAAAAATCGAATCGATGCGGCAGTATGAATTTATTCCCAGGGGGGTCCGAGGCACCAATATTTTCTCTCCCCTCTGTTAAAGAGATAGCACCAGCCCAATGCAGAGGCCCCTCACATGTTTGGCACAGGAATTACGCTGTGGTGGTGGGTAAAGTGACACGGGGGATAAAAATCATAGGAGGTTAAATGGTATCACCTGGAGGGCTGGAAGGAAAACCCCTGACTGGTCCACAGCAGAAAATGATGTCTTTTATTTGCGAATGGCTTCCTGCATCCCTGGGCTCTGCAAGATGCTTGCAGCTGGGTGTGAGGGAAGAGGCACAGGGACAACATCGCTGGGATGCTGAGCAGATCCCAGGAGATGTGA
Source organism: Mesitornis unicolor (assembly GCF_000695765.1). NCBI lineage: Eukaryota > Metazoa > Chordata > Aves > Mesitornithiformes > Mesitornithidae > Mesitornis > Mesitornis unicolor. The sequence continues at coordinate 41,331 of NW_010200935.1, read as the reverse complement.
GTGGACTGAAATACCTGCCGGTGCTGGGGTTCACCTGAGCTGTGCCCAGGACCTAAGCCTCAGCTCCCTTTGTGGGGGATCAATAACTGCAGAGGGGACTCTTCCCAACCATGGATCCAGGCTGAAGGCATGGGAACATACGGTTTTGGGAAGATCCTGGTCAGGTTTAACGCTAAAGTTTTCACCCTGAGAAGCCCATTCTGAGGAGGAGCCCACCCTGGGGAGGAGCCCACGGTGACTCCCACCAGCACCAAGGGGTCAGCACAGCTGAGCAGGGATATCTCCAACTGCTCAGTGTCCTGCCCACCACAGATATGTCCCCAGGCTTGTGACCCAGCCCCAGCCCCACCAGGAGAGGAAAACAGAGACACGACAGATGATCTACACACCAAAATCAGTCAAAGCTTTGCTTCATCTCTCTTAATTCTCCTGAAGCCCTTGGTGTCCCATGGGATGTGTGTCTCCTCGCCCAGCATCAGTCAACATGTGCAGGGCTGGTGGTGGAGACCAGCGTGGTCCCAGCTCTCACCCTGCTTCTCTGCCCTTCAGCAGCAGCATGGGGAGATGCTGACCCTCCAGGGCCAGCCTGGCTCCATGGTCACCCTTGGTGGCTGCTCTGTCATGGGCTTCTCTTCCCTGAGCTCTGGCTTTGGCCAAGGTCTTCTGGGGACAAGCAACATGGAAAACCAGGGATGGCAAAACTAATTTTCCCACCCTGGAAAATGCTACTCCTGCAGCCACAGGGGAGGGACACACAGACCCCATCCAGCATCTCCCTGCTCATCCCAGGATAAAAAATATCTCCTTTTCACTCGGGCCACCCAAAGCTCAGCTTTTCCTGCACAAGCCAAGTTTAGAGAAGCCTCAGGGACTCTGCAGCCCTGAGGAAGCACCCCTGGGGCTGCATCACCATCACATTAAATCCACTGAGGCATCAGACCGGACACAGCTGTGGGAGCTGGGGGCTGGATTTGCTGTATTTTGGAAAGGGTGGTGAAACCATGGGCTGTGTGGGGCTGGGACGGCAGGTGAATGGTGCAGGGGTATTTATGACCTCTTGCTGCACAACTCTAACTGGAGCTATCAGCTTCCCACCACAATGCGCCCAATCGTTTGAAATTTAAAACAAAATGTAAAACAAGGAATAATGGTAACAAAAAAGGCTTAATTAATTGAAGTAAATTGCATCACAATAGTGATTTCTCAGTAACACGGCTAAGTGCCCCATTATTCTGATTTCACTCAGTATTCATGGATACTAAATAAATCACGGGCCCTCCACTTACAGCCTGCTGCAGAGGGGCAGAGGGATGGGGGTCCTGCCATCTCCTTGGTCTATATGTCGATAACCCCAGCACTTCCCGAGTGTCCGCCTTAAATGGCAGCCAGAAAAATTACCGTCAAAATAAATTAATTGTCCAGTGGGTTTTTTCTTCCTTTTTTTTTTAACCTTTGGAAAAATTTCCCCTGGAGATTCACTAGGAAGCTTTTCCCCCGCTTCTTTCCCGTTAGCACTCCCCTGGTCTGTTTATCAATATCCTATTAATACCGGTTTATTTGAAATCATTTATTTTCCCAGTGCTCGGGCAGCCTGGCTGTCCCCAGCGGTGACCGGTTTGGCTCCGCTTGGCAGGTCCTGGGCATCATTTGGCAGTGGTTTGTTGGCAGGGATGGGTGAGCTGCTATCTGGTGCCTGAGACCATAGTGAGGGCCGGGGACAGCTACAGACTGTGTTGAGAAGCACGCAGGGTTGCTCATCAAGCATTTACTGGAGGCTTTGCTCTTTCCTCCTGTGTTCATGCTTTATCCAGGGCTGATAATATTTCAGGAGCAGATTGGAGCCCTGCCTGGACAGCTTGGAGTGGACAAACTGCTGTTTCAGGTGGTTTGATGGGATGCCAAGCTTGAAGAATGGCTCTAAAGCTGAGGTGAGGAGGAGGATGCTGTACCTCAGCCCTGTGGTCACGTCCTCTCCATTCTAGGTGCAGGATCCTGCACCCTGGCATCTCCAGCGTGGACAACAAAGGGCGCCAGTGATGGCTTTGTTCTCCTGCCCTCACTGACTGAGCTGTGCCAGGAAGCGCTGCTGGATGTACCAAGCATGTGCAGCATGGAGGCACCTCCTTCAGGAGCCTGACAATGGAAAAGTACCTATTAGGCCCTGTCCCTCCTCCCCACCGGAGCAGGGCTTGGTACAGCCAGCATTGATTTTGGGAGCAGGTCAATGGAAATCAGTGGTGGGGAGGCATGGGGGGATGCACAGACTCCGTGACAAAGATGCTTCGCCAGCCAGTGGCTCAGCAGGATCCTACCCTGGGATCTGCTCTCGGGATCGCAACAGGGTCCCTGGCGGCTGCGTCCCCTCTCTGCCATGGGAGGCTGAATGGAGGAGGTGGCGTTCTCCAGCCGGTGCCGTGGTGTTAGCACTCGGGCATGGCGGGAGAGGGGACATCGGATTTTTCCTCTCTTCTCTTCTCCGAAGCAATGTCCCCTCTTTCCTCTTGAGCATCCCTTGAGCCCCCATCCCCAGATCCACCCCCCTAGCCCAGCCATCTCACCACTGTGCAATTCCTATGGAGGGGTGGCTGCTGCGAGGGGCCCAGGAATCACTTAATCAATCGCAATCAAGATCCCAGGGTGTAATCATAATTAATGTTCGGCCCTGATTGATCATGTCACGGTTTCACCATGTTCATGTGAGCTGAGACGATAACAATGTTTAATGTCACTTTTGCAGATCCCTTCTCGTTCCCAGCCCTCCCCAGGGCTGCATGCTCTCCTGCAGAAGGGATGGAGGTGACCCCTCTCAGGAGACCCAAGGAGCCATTTGGGGAGGGTGCAGTGTGGTGAGGCCTCAGGAGGCCGTGTCTGCTGGGAGCAGGCAGTGCAGGGTGGTTGTGCAAGGGTGGGTGACAGCAGTGCTTGGGGTGGGCACCCTTGCCATGACAGAGGGCATCAGAAAAACACCCACTGAGTGGCTGTCACCACTGGGTGGCACACAAGTGGCACTGGGGGGGTGTCAGCGGCCCCTTCCCCAACTCGTGGCTCCTGGTGCAGGTCTCAGGCCAGCCGAAATTGCCAGCGCCGGCAGACGCTGGCTGGGAGCCCTCTGAATGTCACAAACACAGCGTAACTAGACTTGGATCAATCCATCAATGTGCAGCAGTGGTTAAATAGTGCTGTGCTCACCTCCCTCCAATTAAACTATCATTTCTGATAGATCCCTTTGTCTCTCTGTTTCCCCACTGGGCTGCTCCGGCCGAGGGCGATGGCGATGGCGAGGGTGATGGCAATGATGGCGATGGCTCAGAGAATGCTCCCTTCTCCTGCCACAGCCAGATTGACACTGGCTGCAGATGCAGTGCACCGTCCTTCACGGTCCCTCTGGTCCCACTGGGGATTCAGGGCATGGCCCAGCCCTATCTGAGCCCCCCAGAAAGTGCAGGGCCCCCTGCTTCTGTGCAGACCCTTGCCCTTTGCCTTGAGCTGGTGGCTTGGTGGAGCTTCTCACCAAGGTGCCAACATTTCTCCTCTTTTCTCCCTCTTCTGAGGGGTTCCATGAGGGGTGTCCAGCCAGGGGAGTCTCAGTGGGAGCTGTCCCGGGGGGTGTGGGAGGCTGGGGAGCACCCAGGGAGCGCAGCGGCAGCAGGGCCCGGCGGGAACCTGCGAAGCAGAGCTGGGTATTGATTTCCCATCGATCCCATGCAACCACATTCTGCAGCGGCTGCTGTCCTACATTTCAATCCCACACCTTCGCCTCTGACTTTAATGGGCTTCATCACAGCCCAAAGCTTTATTTAACCAAAAGGGGAGGGAGCTGGCAGGCGGCTGCCAGAAATCAGAGCAACCTGACCCCCGGGGTCTGCCCAGGGACAGCCGCGTCCTCCAGACCTCTCTGGAGCAGTGGATGGGCTCCCCGGGGTATTTTAGGGGATGCATCCACACACCCGCAGCCCTGCACATCCCAGCCCCTGTGGGAGGGTGCTGTGGGTGTCAGTGGCAGTGCCCGGCTCTCCCACCTCATGGTTTCTCTCCACCCTATCCTTGCTGTACCTGCACAACTCCATCTTCTGAACAAAGGGCTTCAACCGCTGCCGGAAGGGCAAAATTAAGCTCCACCTCAATGGGGATCTGCATAACAGTGTGTGCACACTGGCCCACCCCCAGATGTGAGGTTACAGACAACACGTACGCGCCTACGACAACTGGAAGATGAATATGGACGAACTGGATCTGGCTGAGGACGCCTGCGTCTCGCCTGGGCGTTCCGCAAGCATCCATCACGGCAGCAGGCAGCCCCGGCACCCGCGCAGCCCTGGCTGGCCCAGCCATACACGATCCTGATTTATTTTCTGCACCCCTCCCTCCCAATTGCATTTTGAAGCCTCCTCAAGCCGCGGCCCTGTTGCTTGGATGAAAGAAGATGCGATCACCCTTTTATGTTTAAAGCACTGCCCCCATGCGCTGCCTGTGCGTGGCGGGGAGAGTCTTTCAAACAGCTCACAGCAAATCAATACTACAGTGATCCAAAATGTTGGGGGCCAGCTCCTGTGGGGATAGGCAGCAGGGATCCAGTGCAGACAGAGGAGAGAAGTGTCTGGGGATGGACTTACCCCCAGGAGTCAGGGTGGAGAGTGTGAGTGCTTCAGTATGGCCATGCTCCAGCCAAAGCCCTCTTGGACAAGGATTCTAAGGGATGGAAGGAAGAACCAGTGGCAAGGAGCGGTGGCTGGTGCTCAGGATCTGCTCAGGCAAGTGGCCTTGGCAGGAGCAGGGCAGGGTCCTTCCCCTTCCTCCTCCTCCCTTCCCGGGTTTCCCTGCACTGTGCAGGTGGCAGGCACTGATGTGCCAGCTCCAGCCAGTGACTCCCTCCAGCACTATTCCAGAAACCCAAAAATGTCTGCCCAGAGGCTGTCAGGAAAAGATGAAGGATGTAGGAATGGGAAGGGATGGAGGACCTGGGAGCAGGAAGGGATGGAGGACCTGGAAATGGGAGGGATGGAAGACCTGGGCACTGGGAAGTGCCCAAGAACACCTCAGGCTTTCCCTGTAGCAACAGTCTCACAGCCCAGCTGCACTGGACCCTTTCACGTCTCATCTCAAGAAGCATTTTAGTGCCAATTTCAGCAGAAGAAGATCAAAGCCAATGCCAGCCTCTTCCAAACAGTCCGCACTGCCACCCCATCCTCCCCCTCTTCCAAGGCAGCTCGGAGGGGCCAGAGGGACCTCACTGCAGAGCCAGCTCAGCATCTTCCAGTCCACACGCCTGTTTTCTCCCTGGGGCAGAATATGGATGCTGTGTTTATTTTTGATTTATGCCAAGCTGAAAGAGAAATAAGTTTTCTTCAATTATTAATCAGCGAGGTGTGAGAGTGGGACATGAGCTGGAAGTTAACTCCATGACCTTTGGGGGTGGGTTTTTACCTCCCTGCCTCCCTCCACTCTCTGTCCCAATTTTACCAGTCCCCTCAGCAGAAACAGGGCTGCTCCTGTGAACAAGCTCCCTAAGATGTCCCTGAGGCTGCTGAGGGTGTTCTGAAGAAGGGGATGGTGTATGATGCAGGTGTCCCAGCCCAGGTTGTTTAGACATCCAAAGCTGTTCTGGCCCCATGCATGTGCATTCACAACACCCCTATGTCTTTGCCCAAAAGGTCTTCCTGATCCCAACCCTTCCTTGCTCTGCTTCATCCCACCACACCTTTCTGGATGCCCCTGGATATCTGACTGCCCCTTGGTGCTGCCATGCACAGGTCCTTGGGCAGGATAGGACACCCCAACCCCATATGTGCCCCTACATGACTGTCCTACAGAGAGACATGGCCCCTCCAGGGAGCAGGGATGGGAGCCCACAGCTCCCCACGCTCACTTGGGTGCCCTCAGTGGGCTCCAACGCAGGATGGAGACCGCGTCTACCTCCTGCTCCTTTGGCTCTTGGCTTCTGGTCTTGGCATTGGATGGATGCCTAGTTTTAGAGATCTAAGGAGGCTTTGGCGAGAAGGCTGCTGGACAGGAGAGGAGGCTTTTTGGGCTGTTCTTCCACATTCCTGCCTTGAAAACATCTCCTGAGCCATCGTGAGAGGCTGGAGCTCAGCCTGCCTCCCCGAGAAGGGCTGAAAGGCCCGAGGTCAACAGGAGAACACAAAGTTGGCTTTGGGAAGTTGGAGTATCTCTGGCGCAGGCGTGCTCGCTCTTCCCTGCCCCCTCCTCTGCCGCTCCCTCCCTTCCCGAAAGCAGCACTGCGGCAGCACACGCCTGCAAACTGATCAAGGCGAAAGGACTGATCAATAGGCGTATTGAGTACTTTTCAAGGTACGGTGATTTTTGCGGATTCAGTACTAACCTCATGCTGGAGCCCCGAGCTACGTCCTCTCCCCCAGCACCATCACCCCCAATACCAGCTGTGCTGCCCCCTCTCAGCCCACGTCCTGGCCACCCCATCCAAGCTGGTGAGACCACCCAGCCTGCTTCTAGGAAGAAACAGAGACCTCGAAGGCTCAAGTCACTGGTGACAATTTCAGTCAGAGGGAGAGGGAAGAGTTATCAGCTCCTAGGGGCATTTCTTCACAGTAGGTTCATACCGTAGTCTTGCTCTGGAACAACTGGTGAGGTTCAAAGACTCCTAGAGAATAGCATCTGAGCTGTGAGGTACCCAGGGATGGGGACAGATGAGGTGGGGGTCATCGTTTAGGTTGAATATTAGGAGGAATTTCTTTACTGACAGGGTTGTCAAGCACTGGAAGAGGCTGCTCAAGAAGGTGATGGATTCACCATCCCTGGAGGTGTTTAAAGGATGAGATGTTGTGCTTAGGGACATGCTCTAGTGATGGACTTAGGGCTGGTTCAACGGTTGGACATAATGATCCTAAAGGTCTTTTCCAATCCAAGCCATTCATGGGTCAGAGCCAAAGGCAATGATGGGAGAAGGAAATCCTTGAGCCACTCGTTCTTCCCAGCAGTGCTTGTGTGGAAACAGCAGGATGAGACAGGACCTAACCTATATTTGGTGGCGTTGCAGGAGACAGGGAAGGGAGGGACCTCTGGAGGTCTCCAGTCCTGGCTGAGTGCTCCTGGGAGAAACCCATGGGATGCTCGTGCTGGCCGAGGGCTGGACTGACGTTGCCTGGGCTGAGATTTTGATCGAAAAGGATCTTTGCTTTTAGTGTGCTCCAGCTCGCTGACAACTGGCAAGTGGAGGGATGGGGCAGGCAGATAGCACAGAGCGGCTGGTATGGTGCTTGCAAAGATAACACAGAAATTAAACAGGACTTCATGTTAAGAGCTGCTGCTTTAAACGTGTCCCAACCCATTTGCCACCGAGGCATGGATAGATATTACACCTTGCAAGGTAAAAATAGCACATTTAATGAAGCTGGGAAAAACATCAATTGTCTTTTGTTGGAATTGCAGAGGCCTCATTTCCACGTTTCCCCATGAAAACGCCTCGGTGTTGCACAGATATGAAAGCCTCACATGTTGATTTGCAAAATGTGCTTTAAAGAAGAAAACCAGAAGAAAACAAACAAAAACTGAACGTTGTTTCACACCCCCTATGTTGACCTTTATCACACTCACAAGGCTTAAGTTTTCAGATTTCAGTCACTCAGGGAAAAAAAGTATTTTAACCTTGTTGAATTCTTAATAGAAATTTGCCATCTAAACATAATACTGCTCCAAAATTTGGGGTGTTTGGGAATAAACAATGGAGGGAACAGGAAAGTGGCTGGAAAAGAGATGGACCATTTGCCTCTTTGGTGCTGCCTTTGATTTAGGAGAAAGGAAATGTCTGTATCTGGAGAGGAAGGAAATGTCTCTGCTCACTTTAAGCAGGAGAGAAAGATGTGTCCTGGCCCCTGTCCCAGTGCCGCTTCGGGAGGACAGTGCCAGTATGGATTTTCGAGGGAGGAGAGCAGTGGGGGAGGGCGAGGGATGCTACCTAATGCCATTTCATTTCACTTAGCAGCACTCCGCTCACGCCGTCTCCAATACGCCCATCCGTCACGCTCCTCGTTAGGGAAAATCTATTTTAAAAATCTCTAATTTTTATTTTAAAGTCTAATAGAGCCTGGTGGTAATTTTCACTTTAAATAAGGATTATGCACTCCAAAGTACAAGGTGTGCCTGGGCTGCGGCCCCAGCACCCAGCCAGCACAAGGAGAGGTCTCCAGCTGTTTGACTGTGCTCAGTACTCTGTGACTGCAATTCCTGTTTGCTCCTGTTATGTCGTTCCCTTTTATGTTTAAAAAGAGGGGTTTGGGGCAAACTTTTTTAATTTGGAAGCACTCATCCGATTTTTAAGTGGAGCCTATGATGTGAGCCCCAGCACTGCTTGCTGAGGGGCTTTGCTAGAGGAGCATTGCCAAAACCCAAAGCACCATGTGGCACCTCCCCAGCAAATCCAGCGGGCTCCCAAAACACTCTGAGAAAAAAAATACCAACCCTTCTTGCTGATGGAGGGGCTAGAAGATGAAAACGGCTCAGCCCTTGAGGTTTCTGACCATGCTGCCCACCTCCTCGCACCTCTCCTGCCCTCTTCGCCATTCCCCACCTCCCTGAGGCCAAACTGTGATGCAGGAGTTGGGCACCTGGAGAAGCTGGGCTCGGTCTGCCGAGTGTGGTGTCTCCAGCAAAAAGTGGGTTTGTGCCCCCTCCAACAAAGGGGGCTTGTCCAGCGGATGGGCTGGAGGAATCCTCTCACTCCCAGCATCGTCCATGCAGCCAGGATTCATCCCTGTCCAGTGTGGGAGTAAAACACATGGCAACGGTCGAGCTCATCCCTTCCCTCATCTCTCCTCCTTCTGCATCAGTTCTTCTCCTGCGCAGCAACTCGTGACGCAGGGTCTCAGCCCACCGAGTGTGGCTGCTTGAAGCTGACCAGACCTCCTAGGCCAACAAAACCCTCTCCTCCCTCTCACCTGCGCCCATCAAGCTCTCAACCCACCCCACAGCTGCCATCTCCCCTTCCGCCTGGCTGAGATCCAAAGGATGCACGGGAAGGGACGGGAGGGCATGCTGGGGCCCCACCAACCCACCCAAGCCACAAGCAAAGAAAGAGATGCAAGGATGGAAAATTCCCCTTCATAATTAATAAATGAAGAATATTGTTGTTAATCGATGTAGCTGTGAAGAGAATATCGATCCCAGCCGCATGCTATTTTTTGTGCGGCTTAGATTTTTACACCTCATTTAGAGGCAGGTCTCTCTGGGGACCTCTTAACACCAAAAGATATTTGCAAGAGTCCAAAGTGAAGGGAAGAAAAGAGGGGAAAGAGATTAATTATTACTAGAGCCAGAGAATTATGTGTGTGTCCCATTGTGGCTAACTGCAGCACTGATTTGAATATTTGATTAATAGCAAATTATAGCCGCAGTTGATAACTTATCTCTGTGCTGGCTATTTAGTAAACAAGTGGGAGCCATTAGAAACATTTTTAATATTAAACCCAGGAAATTATGTTTATGAAGGCAGTGGCTAACCCTTTGCGTGCCAGGCCTCTGCGAGGAGGATGCTCCACTTGCTTGCCTCATCCTATCCTTGAGTGGTTTGAATTTCTCTGTGCTTCAGTTTTCCTACTTCAAAATGAATAAATCCTGAGTAGAAAGTGGTGCTGGTTAAAGCACTGAGCGAGGAGCTTTTGTTAGCACTGACACTTTAATGACCTGCAAAGGCTGAGTGGTGGGAGCAGGCTCAGGGGGCTGCTTGGGGGATCCTGCCAAACCATGGTGGGTTTGCTCCAGGGGAGTTTCATGCCAGCTTTTGTTTGTGGCTCCAAGATGGCACAGCATGAGAAGCCATGCATCTCTGTGCCAAACCACTGTGATGGGGAGGTGGTTGCAGCCTTTGGCACATTCAAAATGTGAAGAGCGACTCAAAGAGTAGCTGAGAGCAGTGGCAAAAGCCACGTCAGAGGCAGTACCAGGTCCCTGGGTGAGCACTGGTACCCAGGGATGCACAGAGCCCTGGGAGATGGGAAAATAAACGGTGAAAACTCCAGCACTGCAGCCAGCAAACCTTTCTGCTGCAGGGCTTTAGGAGAGGTTTGGGGAGGGAGAAAATAATCCCTAAACAGGAAGGCAGACTCTGTGGAGTAGGGGTGCGCCGGATCCTGCTCTGTGCCGCCCACCCAGGGAAGGAGCAGAGGAATATGTGGTTTGTGGGATGTTCAGAGCAGGTTTGTGAATTTGGGTCAAATTTCAGTCGACAAGAGAGGGAAAAATGTGTGAGGGGAAAAAAAAATTAGAAAATGCCAAATGTTCAGCTTTCCACTGTCACAAAACATCCCCCAAAATAAACCCAGGGAGAAAGGGTCCAAAAAGAGGGAGGGTGAGTCTGCCTGAGGTGGCATAAACCTTGGCATTTGGGCACGATGCAAAGAGGGGGGGGGATTCACTCAGGAAGGCAGTAGCTCCCAGCACTGGGGCTGTTATGGGTGGGCATCTGTGCCCCCTGGGGTTTGCTGGATGTCAGATAGCAAAGAGTAACCTTGCTCCAAAAGAAAAACCCAAGGTACCACCTAGGAGATGGAGAAAATAGCAAAAAGTGCAGGAATGTGTGCAGGGACAGCCATGGTGGGTGGAAAAGGATGGGACAGGACCCTCTGTGACATTCCACCCTGTCTGGCTGCTCCCAAAATGAGTCTCTGCTCCTTCTCCCCCTAGCTTTGAGAACACATCTGACACCTCTGGCCACGGGAGCCCCGGGACAGGGGGGACGGGGATGGGTCACCAAAGCCAGGCTGCGGAAACGGGATGCGCTCCCTCCTCCACACTTGAGCAGGGCTCACACATCCATCTCCTCCTTCGCCCGTGATAGGTCCTGGTGCTGCAGATCCATGCAGATCAATGCAAAATTAATTAGAGTAATCAACTCAGCTGTACCACAGAGATCATACAGGCAGGGTTTTAGGTGACTAATTGGTGGAAGCTGACAGCCAGTGTCCCCGGTGTCTTAGAGGTATTAACACTTTTTTCTCTGTAGATTAATTACCTTTTTCCACCTTTCACTTGATGGGTCCGTCTGCACTGCACTGTTTTGGGGGAGCAGTGATGGAGGCCAGGCTTGAGGAGCATCTCTAGGAGTGTGGCACCTGGATTTGGGAGGGGGCAGGAGCCCGGGTTTGCTTTGTGGGTTTTGATTAGGGGAGGGATGGGTGTCCCTGTCCCCTCTGCGGAGGCTCCAGCCCTGTGCCATGGCAAAGTCCCCCTCGTGCACACTTACGGCACGGGGCCACTCTCCCACTGTGCTCTTCGCAGCTGATCTGTGGCCCCTCTATGCTGCATCCCCTCTGTTTCTGTCTGAGATTGGGCTTTGACACCACCATCATTCAGCAAAGGCCGATGTCCATGCCACAAGTCTGAGGCTGTTTCACAGGTCCATAAGAAGATTAAAAGTTGTGATTTTATCTGCAAATACCAACACAGGGTCTCTGTGACAGAGGCCCAATGAGATACACATGCTGCTGGCATCCAAGCTGGGAACAGGGTGGATGTTCTTAAGAGCCAGGGTGATTAATCACCACCAGTTATCTAGCGTTAGTGATGGGTTCTCCATCACTTGGACTCTAAGTCGCCACTGGGCACCTTCCTGCTGAGTGTGCCCTGGTGTGGACAGAAATGATGGCTCAAGAGAGAGACTTACATGGAGCAGTCCCTTGTGATGGTCCTTGTGGCCTTCACACTACTGAGCCTGGGGAGCAATGGGGAATTGCCCCCTGGCTTCAACAGATGATGGATCAAACCACATGTGAGCATCCAAAAATATCTGCTGTCTCTGTGAAACATGTAAAAGGCATCAGTTAGACATGGAGGAGGGTGGCAGAGTATTCCTCCTGCTCCAGGACCTGGGAAAACCCAACGAGCTGGCACTTGTCCCCTCAAATCATGGGAGCAGTGGTGGAGGAGACTTCCACTAGGTCAGGTCAGCAGTGGCTTTCCCCAGCCAAGTCTTGGGCTTTGGCTGCTCAAAAGTAAGGTGTTAAATCCAGACTGGTCACCCACACCACATTGATGGCCAGCAGAGAAGGATCACCACCTCCTGAGAGCCACTTGTCCCTTCTGACGGCTGGTGTCCGATAGCCAGGATGAATTGTCCTCTCGAGGAGGCCGTGTCTCTGCATCCAGCTGCCCTAACCACCTCGCTCTCATCCCGCTCGGGTGATGGGAGATGGATCCTGGCATCATTGATCAAGGGCTCAATCTCAGAAGCGGGTTTTATTGGCAGAGAAAACAGAGAGGAAAGCTGGAGGTACACGTTGGGGAAAGTAAAAGCATCCCAGCCCAGGCGATTCATATGGGCACGGACTCCAACTCTCAGAAGCATCAAACTCACAGCAAAAACCACAGAATCCTGCTTTTTAAATCTACTTTTCTTAAAATAAAAAAGCAAAGTCCTGTACATTTCCTGCAAGGGAAAAAGCAACTTTTCCAGAAAAAGTGCTTCCCTTTCCCTGTGGCTTCAGAAGCCCCTCTCAGAAAATCAAGTTTCCAGGTATCGTGGCTTCCCTGGGGAGGGATTTGAAGAGTGATTAAAGGGGTTGTGCAGAGAAGGTGGCACCATGAAGCTGTGTCCCACAGCAGCATGTGAGACGGATGCGTGTCCCTGGCAGCAGGACTTGATGGAAATCGCTGCCCCAAGATGGATGCTCCTACATCCGTGTTCCTCATCTTGGTACCAAATTGCTGGTGGCTGGGTAAGTCACACCACCCCAGTGGGCTCAATCACAGAATCACAGAATCATTAAGGTTGGAAGAGACCTCTAAGATCACCAAGTCCAACGTCACCCCAACCCCACCGTGCCCACTAAACCATGTCCTGAAGTGCCACATCCATGCGCTTCTTGAAGACCTCTAGGGATGGTGATGCCACCACCTCCCTGGGCAGCCCCTTCCAGTGCTTGACCACTCTTTCAGTAAGGAAATTTTTGCTAATATCCACAGAAAGCCTCCATAAGATACTGACCCGCACCCTGCACCTCTGGTGCGCTGAGGAGTGAAGCTTTGCTCCTAGCTTTTCCAGTGAAGGCTGGTGCGAGTGCGGTGACCCTGCCGCCACCTCCTGTGCAGGCAGGGGGATGAAGGAGGGGGATTATTCGCTACTCAGCTCCAAACACTGAAGCCAGCACTTTAGAGTGCTTTCATCCCTGAAAGCTTCGGCGGGGAAGAAAGGCGAATGGACTGATCCTCCAACAGCACCATAAGTGCTTTCTTTTTTTAACAAAGCATCAGCGAGGTGGGAGGACAGGAGTGCAGGATATGCAGAGCAATGGTCTCTGAGCAAACCCCGCACTGGCGCAAGGCACGACTCCTCCCATGGTGGGTTATCGGGATTTGCCCAACCTTAAAAATAAATCTTCCCCTGTTTCCTTTTATAGGGCCTTTCAAGCTGTATCCCCCAGGTCCTCATGGAGGGTAATGAACGCGCAACACATGGCTTAGAGCTGCTTGAATTATTCATCAGGAATAATATTTGTTGCCCTTTTCTTCTTGTGGTGAATCAATGGCAATTTATGGTAGAGGGTCCCTGTTATTGGGGAGCAATTCACTGTGCGGACCGCAGCCTCTGTGAAAACACAACCCATTCCCTGGGCCTCAGGACACAGAGATCCTCACCCCAGGCACAGCCGCGAGGATTTCGCTCACCGTTGGCCAAAGTCAAGCCCGGCCTTGCCTAGGGGGTGACACCAAAGCAGAAGGGGAGACAACAAAGCAGAAGGGGAGGACAGTCCATGGTGGGAGGGACAACTTCAGACGCCACCACCAACACCTGAGCAACCACGGTGAGCACTCCATCCATGGAGATATTTCAGGTGCTCAGAGGTCACCTGGCAGAGGCCAACATGCCCAGAAATGTCTCTTCACAGCCTCGCCAGCTTCTTTAGGAAGTTGGGGTTGACTGCCTAAGCAGGGACCTAACTTTTGGAGAAAGCTCTTCTAGAGGAATTTAAAGAAGAGCAGTGCTCCCGGGAAAGCTGCATACACAATGCAACTCATCCAGTACTTTTGGGTACTGCTGAGCAGGAGTCCAAGGAGACTCCTAGGAGAAGATCTGGACTCTCTTCCCAGCTCTACTGCCAACTCTGAGATCTCAGCTCGGTCTTCCTTCAGCCTGGAATGAGACGAGGGGAAACCTCATTCCTGCCTCTGCCAGTGTTTAATGCTGCAGTGAGCCCTGCAGCCCATCCCATCCCATCCCATCCCATCCCATCCCATCCCATCCCATCCCATCCCATCCCATCCCATCCCTGGCATCCCCAGCCTTGCTCCACCCCCAGGTCACCAGAGGAGGAGATGATGGGGGTCTTTCCTTTCCCAGCCCAAGTCAGAGTGAATGAAGTGATTTCTTTGCATGATCCCGAGAGTCATTAGAAATTAGAAATTAGGCATTTCTTAATTAGAAAGCAAAGCTGTTGCACAAGGGGCAGGGGGGAGGCATGGGAGAGTGGGGTGTGTTTTCCAGCTCAATTTACACCAGTCAACAAGATGGAGATGTGTTTCTGAGAGCTTCTTTTTGAGGGAATTGCAGTTTTAACACAGTTGTGCACTGAGCTGAGCAATTTTGAAGGGGTTCATCCTTCCTTTCTGCCTTCCCCCCCTGTCAAGGATGAGGAGCCACAGAGGAGTTTTGGGAAAAGGCCCTTTCTCAGCTCCTTTTGGGACGGGAAGAGCCTTGCTTGGAGCAGCAGGATCTGGCAAGGTGATGGACTGTGGATGGCTCAGAGCTGGCAGAAGCAATGCTCTGGTTTGAAATTTAAAGAAAATATCCAAAAGCGGGCTCAGCCACCTGCAAACTGCACCAAAAACGAGGGATTTCAGATCAGCTTTTCCTTCAGCAGTGTTTCCTGAGATGTAAATCTTGGCTTTTGGACCTGAGATTTGGCTCTGCGTTCCCTCCACCTCCAAAAATCCAGGAGTTCTTCCCAAACTTCCATCCCCCATGCCCCTAGACAGCACCCCTGGCTCCCAACACCCAGCATTGGTGGAGCGGAATCTGGGATCTCATCCTTCATCATCCACCACCTCAAAGTGACAGCAAGGAGGTGGCTCTCGCTCATCAAGGTGGCACAGTGTCACACACTCGATGGTCTGGGGCTGACTCGGGGGAAGCAGAAGAGCCCTAATGAAGTTTTGACACTGAGGCCGTTGGTTAAGTGCTCTGTGTGGATATTTCCCCCCCTCTCTATTGTTTATTATTGGAAGCTACAAGTAGCTAAAGACCTCCCCAATTATCTGGGAGCCACTTAAGAGCAATTGAGCACCTGTCACCCACTGAATGGGCTGCATTGCCCTAATGACAGGAGTGGAGAAAAGATGCAGGTCAGCAGTGCTGGGGATGCTGGCGATTTACAGCTCTGCGGTGCCAGCTCCTGGCTCTGAGAGGGGTGGAAAAAACAACACCCAAGAAGCAGAAGGAGGAAAGGAACCTCAAGAAGTTCCCCCCATGAGTGGGAGACTTGATGGCTGCATCTTGAGGGTCACTATGGAGCTCTGCAGGTTCCAGCACCCTGGGTGATGTGGGGCAGGTCACGCCATTAGCTGCTCAGTACCGTAAATAAGAAAGAAAAAAAAATCCGAGGAATCATTCACTGATCGTCAGTAAGCATAAAAAAAGTATTTACCTCTGCTGCTTTTTCTGCTTTCATTGAATGGCTGCCTGTGGGGTTGTACATCCTGTGCTGGGGGGATTTTTTAGGCTACCAGGAGGGCTGGAGGTATTGCAAACCTCCAGAAACACAGCCTGAAACTCTGGATGAGGTGCAGCCAGTGGGAGTGTGGCTGTTTTTTCCCGTAAGAGGCTATTTAAGACAGCTTTGGATGTGGGAACATGAAAATATTTGTGCTTTGATTAGATTGATTATAACTTCTATGTAATATAAACATACGAAATGGGTCAATTGTATAGAATAGCATGAAAAATAAACACAACCCAATGCCAGCAAAACCTGACATGACATACCCCCATCATGAACAAGAAGATATGTGCAGAAAACATCCCAAAAATCGTATCAGAGAAGGTTGCACTCAGCTCTGTGAAACAAAGCCTAGGACCTGCTTCCCAGCAAATTGAGCCTGAAACCAGCCTCTTCCTTCTGGCTGAGCAACTTCAACTGGGAATAATCTTTTCAGGGAAAAGCAGAGGTTTCCCTCCTGGGAAACTTGCCTGTGTGCAAACACCCTCCCCTGCAGGCAGCTCTGTCTTTGGATATGACTTTTCTGAGCAAGGATGTAAGAAGAGGCTGGGGGACACCTCCAGGATCAACAGACCTGGGGTGCAGGCAGTGGGGAGCAGAGGGGCCAGTAGGCATGGGAATGGGGGAGAAGGTGCCAACCTGGAAAAGTTCATCAATAGAAACATAAATTTAAAATAATTTGTGTCAATTCTGCTGAGTGGCTGTTAGGCCTAATTGTTATTGACTTGTCACTGTAATTATTACAGCTCACACAGAGGCTAGGTGGCAAAATAGGTTG
>NW_010200935.1:0-24839 GCF_000695765.1 Mesitornis unicolor | reverse complement strand
TGTGCTGGAGAAAAGGATGTGTTTGGGACCCCCCCCCCCCAGTATGTCCCCCCAGTGCTGGACAAAGCTGGGAGGGGGGGTGGCAGCAACACCGCGCAGGGACATGTTAACTCCTTGGTTCTTGGAAACAGCCATCAAGAAGGCACCATTGGAGTGAGGGGGGGAGATTTTGACTATTTTCAGTGGGCAGGGGCGAGAGAGGGAAGATAGAGAAGGGACAAATGAGGAGAAAACCAAGGGTAGATGACAGGAATGGGAAGGGATGAGGAGGCAGCTCTGGAGAGACCCCGTAGATGCTGCCAATGCTATTTGCTCGGTGCAGTGCCGGGTAATTTTCTCCCCTCCTTCCGCCAGCCTTTGTTTCTGCTGCCAGCGCAGACCCCAAGCAGCAAAGGAGCCTGATCAATAGGAACACGGTGTTTGCATGGATCATACATGCGAAGAGCACGTTCCTGGATCAATGCTGAGGTCTCGCAGAAGGAGAGGAAGGGAGGGGAAAAGAAATAAAAAAAAGCCCTGCCAGGGATGCACATCGCCACAGGACAGTACTGTTTCCATGGCAATGGGCTGCTCTCCCACCACCCTCATCCTCCTCAGTGATGCTGGGGACCCTGCTCAGCACCCCAAGGCAAGCCTCTCCACCCAGGGCTGGTGGGGGCCCAGCTCCCATGGCCACAGTGATGTGGGGGTTGGCTTGCAGCCTGGATGAGGCCCCTCATGTGGTGTGACATGGGGTGACACCACGGTATGGCCAGCAGCAGAGATAAATCCTTGTCCTACTTTTTCTCCTTCCTACAGGCCACAGCCAAAATTGCGACTCCCAATGGCCAGCGCCTGGGCAGGATCCACCTCCCTACCTGTCTCCTTCCCTGGGGACTCAGAAGAATTAATTAGATCGCATCTTTAAAGTGCTCTGGAAATGAAAAGCACTTGAGAAAAGTGGTCAGAAAGCTTAACGGAGCCAGAGGTTGCCCAGCCAAGGATGGACATCCCCCGCTTTGGGCAAGCAAAGACACGTGGGGCCACGTATCCCACCAAAGCCCCCCAGACCACCCCTTTGGGGCTTGCCCAGGCCACAAGCTCCTGTGGTTTTCTCGCCCACTGTTCACGCTGGGCTTCACCTGTGGCTGGCAGCACAGAGAGGCGGGAAGCTTCCTTTGCAGCAAAGCTAGCCAATACTTCTCAGCCAATAAAGTTATCTAAGGGTAATCATTAAGCCCTTCTGAGCAATGCAGCTTGCACAGAGCTGGGGGAGAGAGCGAGTGAGATGCTGCTGCAAATGTCCTTGCCGAAAGTGGCTGACCTTGGAGAGGCAGAACCACGCAGCCGTGTCTGGCTCCCGACCTCTGAATTTGGAGATGAGTGATTGCTGCAAGACATGTTTCCTCACGAGGAGCCAAAGAGTTTGTGGTGGCAACCATGTGGGCAGGCTGAAAGCATGGAGGGTCACAATGGTACGAGAGATGTGAAGCAGTTCCTGAGCATCACCAACTCATTCCTGAAGTCGAGCAGCTGTCCTCCATGAGGGTAAATCGCACCCTTGGAGCCACCAGAGCTGCCCCGGGTGCTGGCACCTTGCAAGCAGAGCTGGCTTTGAAGCATCTCTGGCAGGGTTTGCCTCACCACCAGCTTGGCCCCTGCTATTGCTTAAAACATTTTTCTCTTAATCAGCCAAGAAGTAAATTAAAAAAGTTGGCTGTGCAGGAATTAGGCTTTTTGGCTGGTAGTTTGGGAAGCATCTGTCTCCATCGTCTGCAAATTAGTCTTCCACAGGAGAGTAATCAGATGGTTAATGCAGCCGCAAATGAAATCACCTATCATTAACTATTCAAACCAAGAGGTCCGTAAAGGATTAGCCCAATAAATCCCCCCTGGAGTGAGGGCAGGGGGAGCTGGAGAGGGGCTGGAGTCACCTTTTTAGGACCATGAGCTGGTGACAGGGTCGGGGAGACCTGGGAGCACCAAGAGAAACCTCAAGAGGTTTTCACCAGCCTGAAAAGCATGTGGAGGAGGATGGCTTTGGTTAACCAAAGCCTAGGTTGATTTGGAGCAGAACCAGAGCTATTGGTCAAAAAAATACTAATTTGGGAAGGATGAGGGGTCAGTAAGGTTAGGTCTCAGGTGCCTGGGTCCTGAGGAATGGCCTTTCAGGGCTCGTTAAGGCAGCATCTCCTCAGC
Source organism: Mesitornis unicolor (assembly GCF_000695765.1). Lineage (NCBI taxonomy): Eukaryota > Metazoa > Chordata > Aves > Mesitornithiformes > Mesitornithidae > Mesitornis > Mesitornis unicolor. The sequence continues at coordinate 22,661 of NW_010200935.1, read as the reverse complement.
TCTGTAAATGCTGCTGATCCCTCACCTCAGGGCTGGCCACAGACACCGCACCAGCAAGGCAACCTCATCCCCTCCTCATTGCAGCTCCCTGCCCATCCATTGCCCCATCGCGGAGCTGCAGGGTGCAGGCAAAGGAAGGGACACGTGGGTACAGGGATGTCCCAGGAGATGCAAAGCTCATAGTGACTTCCTGGCTGGTGCAGCAGGGAATCGCTTGGGCTCAATGGCTGGCATTTTGGAGCTGGGAAAACCAAACACAGAGGGCAAAAGGGCCTTTTTTCCGGGTTTTGGTCTCTCCAAACTCTTAGCCAGTGAGCTACTGAGAAAGAGAGGGTGAAGGAAACCAAACCAAGAAGCAATTCTCCCGCAGTCATGGGAAAGAAGATGCAGATGTTGACAGCTGTGCCCTGCCTCGCTGGTGGGCAGCCCCAGGGGTGTCTCTGGTTCCTGGCATCTGTTTGGGCTGGAAGTTCATCATGTCGATATAGAAAAAAAAAAAAGGGAAATTTTGGTCTCATGTTGACACTGCCACTTGCACATAGCAAACACGAAGACCAGAGGAGATCCCTTCAAAAGAGGTCAGCCCAGAGGTTATATAGCATTGGGGCCCCAAGGATGCCGAGGGCTGCATCTATTCACAGGGCTGCATTTTGCCCTTAAAGAGTAATCCCTTAAAGATGACTTTACTGCCAGAGAAAGGGAGGAGATGGAGGGAGTGTGAGAGCCTGCGTGCTGGAGGAGTAGGTTCTTTGTTGCCTAGAGCTTGTTAAATCCATACATTGAAGAGAAGAATAAATAAAAAATCAAATCTCTACTTCTGAAAAGCGTTTCTGTGGGGAGCTGCTTCCCTGAATCTTCCAGACCCGGCCTCTGTCAATAAATCAATAGCTGATGCAGGTTGGCTGCAATCGGCTGCAGGAGAGCAAGCGTGTGATGGATGGACAGGAGAGAGGCGAATCTAAGAGATAGGGCAGAGGTGATGCTCACCTTGAGCTTTATTGTTTGCCACTGAAAGACAAGGTAGTGTGGAGGCATTAACCGAAGTGCTAACAGCAGGAGCAGTAGTGCAAACACCCCCATCCCCAAAGTCTGCTTCTCCTGAAGATCCTGCAGTGCCCCTCTGCTGCCTTTTACTCTGCATCCTGTGGTCTTCCTTGCCATGCAAATGGTAAACTGAGGTGAGACAAGGAGCTAACTGATGCTCCAAATGGCTGGGAGAGGAGGGATGCTCCTCAGGACTATGTTCAGATGTTCCTTGGCCATTAAAACTTTCCAATTTGGGCTGCAAGGGGGCCCTTGTTGCTCTTGCAGGAGGGAGGGAGAGAAATGTGGGATTTTCACAGCCGATTCCCTGGTTTTCAAGCCCAGTGTCTGCTTGGCATCAGGACGGGGATAACTGTACTGGGGAATGGAGGACAAGGTCTGGGTTCAGAGTTCACCAAACCCAGGCCTTGCTCCTGGCCCAACACCAAGGCCAGCCCAGAGCAGCAATGGGTTTCCATGAGTCTCATGGGGAGAGATTTTTCCTTCTGCCACCTTCCGCCTGCCCTAGAGATTCACCCTTCCCTCCCCTGAAATTCAGGAGATTTTGGGACCCTCAGCACATCCCTGTCCCTGGGGACAGATGCTAGGGGAAAGCTGGTAAGAAGTGAGGTTACGCTTCTCATGCTGAACCACCTATCCTTATTTTCAATTTAGTGATTGATTTACCTGATGGCACTGGCCATCCCACATAACCGCCCTCAAGGGCTTATTCCAGTCCCTTCAAACACATTTATGCTTTGGGTCTTGGGACCCCAAGGATGGGGAGTTCCTAAACACAAGAAACACAGAGGGAAGAGGATTTCCCTCTGTTTGCTCTGAGCCTGCTTATCAGAGAGATTTGAGTGTTTGCCTCATTCTTCTGTTAGGAAAACAAGGAAATAACAATTCCCCTTCTTCTTCAGGCTGCTCACCATCTTTAGGGCTCCTCATATGCCCCTTAATATCCCCGCACACAGGCACCAGCCCATCCCACCCTCATTGTCTCTCCGTGCTCAACTCCCAGAGCAGGAGGGGACATGGGTATTGAATATGGATTGACACGGGACTGTAATGATGTGTTCTGATTTCTCCTCTGTTCCTCTCTTAATCATTGCTAACATCTGATTTGCCTTTTTGACTGCAGCTGAACATTGAGCTGACATTTCCAGAGACCTGCCCACATTAACTCCAAGAGCTCTTCCCTGAGCAGTAATAACTAATTTGGAGCCCATCACAGTGTATAGGTAGTTAGGGTTGCTTTCCTCATGTACATGACTTTGCATTTATCAACATTGTATTTTATCTAACCTTTTATTGCCCAGTCTCCTCATGTCCTTAGATTCTTCTGCAAACTTTCCAAATCAGTCTTTGTGTCAACTACCTCAAGTTTAATGGCTTCAAGTTGCACCAATGGTGGTTTAGGTTGGATATTGGGAGGAACATCTTTACTGACAGGGTTGTCAAGCACTGGAAGGGGCTACCCAGGAAGGTGGTGGAGTCACCATCCTGGAGGTGTTCAATAGACGAGGAGATGTCATGCTTAGGACACGGTCTAGTCATGCACTTAGGGCTGGTTCAGTGATTGGACTTGATGATCTTAAAGGTCTTTTCCAGCCAAAACCATTCTATATCCTGAAATTTTCTGTCCCCTCACCAAGCCGTATCACTTTATCTTCTGCTTTTTCCCAGGTTACTGGGTATTTCCCAGATTTCCCAGAGTGTGTGGATCAGAGTGGTCCCCACACTGATCCCTGTGGACCTGACATGGAAGTCCTCCATGAAGGTCACTCTTAGGCTGAAGAAATTACATCCAGGCTCTCCCTGGCTACTTCTCTGGTCTCAGATTCTCCAGAAGAAGCAAATCTATTTCAGGCACAGGATAACGCGTAAGAAGGGAATTGATTTTGGAGAACATGGACATGAGTAGCAACGGATCACATAAGTTAGGCAGAAACACTGAGGAAGGTCCATCAGCCAGGAAAAAGGCTTCTGGCAATGTAGATGATGTCTTCAAGCCCTTGTTGCTGTTCTGCATGGGCGTGTCTGTCCTGAGGTCTGTCCATCCCATTCATTCATCTCGGATCTCACATGAGCAATTCTGGCCTGGGAAGCTGTAGAGAAGCACATTCTTCTGGGATGTCTGCAGGGCCCTTGACCCTGGGGATCTCCAGAAGCACGTGGAGGCAATGGAGCCCAGATCCCAGGGACTGGGTGAGTCAGGAAACAGCAACAGTAGGACACTGGCCCCAGCAACTGTGCTCAGAGGTTTGTAACAGCAGGATGGAGCAGCCAGGCCAATGGTCAGCCTGTGCTTTGTAGGAAAACGTAAATACCATCCTAATCAAATCATCTTTTCCCCAAAGAGGAATCTGATTGCTCTCACAGGGCCTATATAAAGAGGAAAGGACTGGGATTTGTCCCCTACTCATCCCGTGAATGAAGGTGTCCCATTTAATCTTCACTCCTGACCAAGTCATGGAGATGCTGCATCACCTCCCCTTAGCTTTCAGCCATGCCATGTCCCGAAGGACCCAGCAGCACCCACAACCACACTAATCTGCCCAGTAACTTTTGCCATACCCTGTGTGCCCCTTGCCACGGGGAGAAGCAGGGGAATATTTCTTGAAGAGCTTTGCTTCACTTCTCCCTCCAACTCATTCCTGGTTTCATTCAAAACAGCTCGGGAAATAATAGCCAAAAATAAACCTGACTGCCAGGGAAGGTTGGAGAGAGAGTACTGTGCCCACTACTATGGCAACTGCAATCACTCCCTGCCCTGCTGCGGGAGACAGAGCTCCCGATTTGTCTTGATTTCTGAGAAGATTGGCTCAGCCCCAGCCCCAGGCATGCACGGAGGCAGCCTCTCCTCGGGTGGGCAAAGTGGCATCTCCCCCGCAGGCAGGACAGCGAGCTCCTGTCACTGCTGGCAGGACAAGGGGCAGCCAGAAGTAACCCAGATCTAGTGGCGACAAGTATTTGTAGCTGGGTGGAAAGGGGTAGAGTTGTGGTTTGGGTGCTGGGTCTCCACCTCCATCCCTGCGAAGGTCTTGTGCGCACACTGACAGCAAGGCAGAGATCCTGGCATGCCTAAAAATAAATTGAAAACAGACAAAAAGTGCTCTTATGGTGAAGGCACGGGCTGGATGCAAGTGGATCAGATGTTTAAAAGGTCTGAAAGCAAACCTAAAACCAGATCAAAAACACAGCCACTGCATGGCATAAAAACATCCCAGGCGTCTCCAGATCACTTCAGTTTCTCAGGGAGAGTGCTGGTTGAGACTAAAATGAGTGAGATGGGTGAGATATGGTCTGCCCAACCCCAGGTGGTCGTCACCCCTTGGCCAGCCCCAGCCTCATCTCCTTGAGATCCAGGGGGACCCAGACATCACTTATAAGCTCCCTCCCAGACCTGGATAAGATATTTTGGTGCTGTTTGTGAATTTTATGCTGTGGGAACCTTGTTAGGGTAATCCTGGACTTTTACCCAAACTCCATCCTTCTGAGGGTACCTGAAATACCCCTGCAAAGAAGCACCAGCACTTTAGGACTCTGTTGGCTTTTCCCAACCTGTCACTTATTGCTGAAGATGGAATTTCAATAGGTTTTAAGATCTGTCCACAATTTTGGGTCACATTTTGCTTCCATTAGGATCCTTTGAAGCAAAAGAACCAGGTTCAACCCTTCTGCTGAAGACGTAGAGGAAGGAGCAGTGAACCTCTGCAGGTCTGGCCCAGAGCAATGAGACATATCATCTTCAGCCTTTAGATTTTTTTTCCTAAAAAAGGAAGACTTTCATAGACTTTTCAACATCTCCTGCAAAATAAAACTGGAGAAGATACAATTAGACTAAAATCTTGTAACTTCTTAAATTACTCAGAAATGTTATAGGCATCTTAAACATGAAAACTAAGTATAATTCAAAACATCCTATGCTGACAGATCAAAGTATTTAATTTCAGCTTTTAAATGCCATTTTCTCCCAGAGCCTTTCCCCGTGCCCTACTTTCAGCTGAAGTCAACATCGTTCCTTGTATTTGTGTGACAGAGGAGTCACCACCGTGCAGGTTCCTGAGCCGCTTCTCCTTGTCTTCCCTTTGATTTTCACATCAGCTTTCCTCAAATGGAGCAGCCATGCTTCTGTCTCACTGATGAGTTAAACCTTGAGGTTCTGAGTGCTGGGCACTTTCCCCCAGCTGGATTTGTCACCCTGGGCTCTGATATCACCTAAGCACCCAGGCTCAAATTAAGAGCCAAGTAGGATGCCACATGCTCCCAGTTTGAGAACTGGAGACTAATTTAGAGGCAATGGATGAACTCACCCCAAACTCTATAGCCTGAGGAAGGGAGCAGGGCTGCATTGCAGAGCCAGGACTCAAATCTCCTTGATCTCCAGGATTTACCCAATATTTGGGCTGGTAGAGGCTCTGGCAGCCCTTGCTCTTGTGGGAGGGGGATTTTGAGGGTTCCATTGGGTTTTACTGGTGGCCCATAGCCCTGATGGCTGCAGGCCCCCTACACTGGCTGGGGAAGGCTACAGGAGTCTCAGGAGGAAGGAGAAGCACTAGAAACAACATTAATTTTTTTTTACAGCCCTAAAGAGTCACTAGTGCCTCACAGCTCCTAGGAAAGAATTGTCTTTTATTTGACCCAAAATAGGCTCAGCAGAGCCCTGAAAACATCCATGCTCTTCCTCCCCCTTCACACAAAGCCCCAGCATCACCAGGATGAGCTGCAGCATTGCAGTGATGGTCCCACAAACCCACAGAGGTGGGGCTGGATTGGTCAGATCTGAGGCGAGTGGTGGGACAGGATTGGTGGGGAAGGCAAGACATGCAGGTCAGGAGCAGGGTTGGGATGGGGCTGGAGCTGAGCAGCAGCATGGGATTGGTGGGGAAGGCCAGTGCTGGGGTCTGATTGGAAGTGGCTGATTAGGACTGGGAGTTGTATCCCGGTGTCCCTCCATGGCTGTGTCTGGCCCCCTCCACCATTCTGAGGCTCCAACCACCTACCTAGGGCTCAACCACAGATCTTGGCTGCCCTGCTCTGTGCAGGGCCTTGGTCCTTCCCTGGTGTCTGTCATGCTCCAAGACCTCCCTTGTGTCTTGGACCCATGGACCCAATGGTGCCTGAAGCCATGGTGGTGCATGGGGACCCATCAGCAGCTGGTTTGACTGGACAAAGGGAATATTTAAAGACAGTGCAACTCACCTGGCCCAGACAGTTAGAGACAGGAATATATTTCTAACAGTGATAAACTTGGAGCTGCTGCATGAGGGGTCATTGCAGTATTGCTACCCATGGGGGCATCCCTGCAGGCGTATCAGTGCCAGCTGCCATGGATAAGGACGTCCCCAAGGATAACCCAGGATGGGCTGGTGGCTTTCTGAGACACCTTGCCCTCACCATGATGTCCCATGCACACCAGGCCTGGGCAAGCAGATGGCACACCATACCATAGGATGTGGGGTCCCTGGATGCCAGCAGTGAGTGGTGCACACTCTTTTCTTTCTTTCAACTGCAAAGCAAAGCTCTGGCAGGGAGTTGAGAAGGAAAAAGGGTTTTTCTGTCCTCTTTTTATCATTGCACTGACATCCCCTGGGTCAAGACTATCTCGTTCATGGGACAAAGACTGCCCCAGTCCTCCAGAGCTGTGCTCTGGACCCAGACAAAGTCCCCACCACTGTCATCTCCTCCCAGCCATCACCAGCTGCAGCGGCGAATCCCCGGCGTCCCCACTTTGGCTGGGCTCCGCTGCCTTCCCCAGCTCTCGGTACAGTATCTCCCGGCCCCCTCCTTGCTCCTCGGGCTTTGTCAAAGCACATTTCCCAATTAGAGGATAAAAATATTCCATTCCTGACTCCGCGCGCGATCGATTTTGCCTGTAGCTGTGGAGGGGGCAAGGGCGGGCGTGCGCAGGGTAGGGAGAGGTGAAGGGCTGTAGGCACGAAGTGCAGCTGCCTCCCCCCCTACCCCTTTATTATTATTGTTATTATTCATCACTGTGAAAAGCACCTAGCAGGACTGGTTAGCTCAGCTGACCACTGATAGAGAACAGGGGATCGATACTTAATTGACACAGGCTGGGCAGGCAAGAGCAGGGATTGGAGATGGGGGAGGCTTCTGGGAGGAGGGAGGGGAAGAGGAGAGAAGGAACAAAAGCCAGGGGAAGGGAGGAGAGGCAGGGAGAAGGTGGGAGGAGTGGAGAAATCATGAAGGAAAAGGCAGAGAGGAGGAAGAAGTGGGAGGACAAAGCCTTGTGGAGCCCAGCTCACCCCATGGGAGCCCCGTGGGTGGGTGCCTTGCCGGCACACAGCCTGCAATGCCTCACAAGGGCTGACAGGATGGGAGAGGTGATGGCGTGGCAGGGTCCTCCTGGCACTGATGCCAATGTCTAAGTCTCCTTTTGAATGCAAGGTGTGGGCTTGGTCACCACTGCAGGTGTGCAAAACGCCCCAGACTAAGTTGTCCCTCCTTGTCCATGAGCATGAAAACTAAAGAAGTTTGCTCTGCTGTCAAAAATATCCCAGCAAGACCCAAACAGTGTGCAGGAAATAACCTGCTGGCCTCAGATCTCCTCTTCCACCACCTCACGGTGTAACTCTACCCCTCACCAGCACAGCCTGTTCCATGTGACTGGTGGTGTTCGAACACCTGAGCAGCAGATACAGGCTAAACTCCCCAAATGTCACTGTTCCTACCTCTAGATAATGCCTTCCAGAGCTGGTGGGCGGAGGAGTCAGTTAAAACGTGGCTCATCGTATGAGGGCTGGTTTTCTCTCACATCAGACACCCGGGTCCTCTCTCTGCCCAGTGAAGCCCTGCCATGGAGGTGGCAGCTCAGAGGGGGGTCTCACTGAGGACCAATGTGTCACCTGATGGCTCTAATCATCCCCATCTCTTGAGGCCAGGAGCTAGTCCTGAGTGCTCAACAGAGCCCGCAATGCCCTGTTGTCTGGGAAAAGCCCAGAGCAGGTTGGGGAGTGCACAGGGGCCAGGCAAGGTGCCAGACCTGGCAGCCATGCTCTGTTTTATCTCAGCTTTAATGAGGTCCCTACTGGAGCAGCTCACCTAGGGCAGGCGCCAGGTTTACATGGAAAATTTGGTAGGACAGGACACCGGCTGGTTTCTTCTCCATCTCTATTAACGGGAAGACAGCACAAACAATGCAAGGTTAAAGGTGGGCTCCCAGGCAGGAGCCATTTTCTCTCTGAGGATTTTGGTGACCAGCAATGGCACCACACTTGATTTTACAAAAGTCTGGGGAAGAACAGGGTAGATTTTCCTGCAGAACTCCAAGAGACGCTGCCTGTGGTATGGAGGTCTGGCAAAGGAGACTTTGGCCAGAAGGGCAGAAATTGCTGAACTTCTCCAGGACCTGTCTGCTCCAGAGGACTGGGTAACACATGGTTGGGGCCTTTTGCTGGGCCAGGAAGGGATGAGCCAAAACGTGTCTTGATCTTCAAAGTTCTTCAGCTGCCAACAGCGTGGGCTGCTCTTCACTCTGAGCTGAGCTGGGCTCTCAGCCTGACAGAGAGGCAGGAGGATGCCTTTCCTCACCAGAAGGCTCTTCACCCCTTATTGTAGAATAAGAGAGATGACCTTCCCTAAGCCAGAAGCTGCCTTTTCTTCCTCTTTCATTTTACTCTGGAGTCTTCCAGCTCCTTCCAGAGGACACTCTTGTACAGAAAGTCTCCAAGGCTCTTCCTTCTGCCGACGTTCACCAACACCTCATGCCAAACAACTCAACCAGCCAGGGAGAGGCCAGCTGGCCTTGAGCAGAGCCCAGCAGAGCCTTTGGCTGCTTCCCAGTAAATGGGAAAAAAAGGACCTTCCAGTCACCTTGCCCTGCTCCAGAGGGTTCAATCTACAGACAATGTCCCAGCCTGGAGACATACATCTGCTGCTTGGTCCTGGGGGCTGTCTGGATGGGAAAGGCTCAGCCCCTCTTCCCAACCACAAAGCCGATGGCCTGCAGACGGGAAAGGCAGATATATTTAGCTTCTCTTGGCACCAGCCAAAAAGAGCATTGAAGGGAGGGATGGGGTGGTGGGAAAACAGCACTTTGATTTTATTTGTTCTTTTTGTGGACTCTTAAAGGTACAGGCTGGCATTTGATTCTTGTTAAGGCATTGGGGCCCAACAGGCCATGGCGCAGGGAACCTCAACCCTGGGACCATCCCGTCACTCTTGATCTATAACATGTCAGCCTTAAAAGGATCTTCTCCATCTCCTTAAACAATATATTACGGCTGTCCATCGTTCCCATTAATGCATAAAAAATCATTAGGTATTTCTATGGAGACCCATCGCCATAAACACAGGCTTCCAAATGCACTCCGGCATTAAGCGGCCAAAGTAAACTGAAGGCGATTTCTGCAGTAATACCCTCTCATCATGCATCCCCATCCCAGCCCTCCCCCGTCCCCCGCCGTCTCTCTTCCCTCGATCAATTTTATGGTGCTTGCCTGGGGTTCATTAATGTTTCCGGAATCTCTCTCTGCCCTGTTTAAAAATTCTTAATTAAGCAAGGTTTTTTTGTTTACACTTGAACTAATTACACTTTTAAACCCGACAATAAAACATCAGCTCTGGGCCATTAGGGCCCGCCGCGGCCGGGCAATTCAGGAACTGCCACGCTTTGCAAGGAGATAGGAAGGCCGGAGATGCAGCCATTCTGCCTAGCTTCAGTCAAGAGGACGCCAGGATCTTCACCTGGTACGTGGAGATGGGGGCCAAGGGTTCGAGCAGCCAGATGTCCCCTTTAGCTCTTCCTTGTTTCCTCCGGATGCGCATCCTCCAGATAAGGGCTGGCAGAGCAACTAGATGTGGACATGTCCTCTCCCAATGCTCATCATTGTTTGCCATGCATGGGTTTTCCATGCAACCGCTCCCCATTTCTCCAGAGGCACATTTGCATTGTGGGTCACAAGGGTAATGAACAATGGAGGCAATGGAGACCTGGAGAATGGGCCTACATGGAGAATGTAGGCCTGGGATGTCAGTGGTTGGGTTATCTCCAACAGGCCAGGCCTGAGTGCTTGTCTGTACGAAAGGAGATGCTCTCCCAGGTCACCAAGGAGCAGAAGGGATGGAGCAGAACCTCTGAGACACACATGGCTACATCCACAAGAGAAGGTGCTACGGCCTAGTGGTAGGAGCACCACATCTCAGGAGCTTGAGAAATGGCTTCTTCCTGGCCTTTGTCTGCCTTGAGCTTTTCATGTCCATCCTTGGGGACAGAAACTGCTGCTGTGCTATTGAGTACTCTTGGTACTGGGCTGTTGCTGGTGAAGACCCTTTAAGCAAGAGATGGTGCAGCTGGTGGTGGACACAGTGTCACCGGGGACAGGGAGCTGCCCACCACCACCATGCTAATGCTTAAAAGTCCCCATAAGCACAGCAATAACGGATATCCAGAAGCTGTTCTGCTCCATTCAGGACCAGGAGATGTGTGTCAGGACCAGGAGATGTGTGTCATTGGTTCATCTCCCACCATAGTGGTGGCTCTCCAGATACCAGCTCCAAACTGGTATTTCCTGCCCTCTTTCTGTCCTATCTAGAAATAACCTCCCTTGCGTTAGGAGAACACATGGGTCATGAGGAAGATGGGACTGGGGCTGGGATAGTTAAGAGCCTTTGGACTGTGTCTGCAGCAGCAGGACGGAGGGGTGGACAGCAGGAGAAGGCAGGCTGCTGGTTCCTGCATGTTGGCAGATCCTGGGGGGCCTCAGGTTTCTGTGCGAGGTTCTTGATACCCACTCACAGAATCACAGCATGGTCAGGGTTGGAAGGGACCTCTGGAGATCACCCAGCCCCACCTCCCTGCTAGAGCAGGATCACCCAGAGATCACCCAGGAACATATCCAGGTGGGTTTGAATGTTTCCAGAGAAGGAGACCACACACCCTCTCTGGGCAGCCTGGTCCAGTGCTCTGTCACCTTCACAGTAAATAAGTTTTTCCTTATGTTGAGGTTGAACCTCTTGCGTCCCAGTTTGTGACCACTGCCCCTTGTCCTGTTGCTGGGCACAACACAATGTGTTGGCAGAGGGTTGGCCATCCTGCACATCCCACCCAGCTAGGCAGCCTTTGTCAGGCCCTCAAGGGACCCACCAAGAGGATGGGAGGCAAAACCAGGTCCTGATGGCCCAGCCCATGCTCTGATCCTTTCCTGAAATCCTCACCAGGGGGGAAAACACAAGCTCCAGGACTTCTTCTGCAAGAGACAGCGTGGTGTTTGAGCCCTCTGTGATATTTTCTCTTGAGCATCCAGGTCTTGTTCAGCCAGGACCAGAAAGGACTTTTGCAATGCAATGGACACCCTGAGCAAGACCAAAATGCTCCTATCCAGTCCTACAACCTCGTCACCACATTGCTTCATCCTGAAAGGCTGCCCAGCTCCCTTCTGCCTTGTGGAAGCCACTTTCTCTGGCAGCTACAAGCAGGGAGCTTGGGAAAAGCATCTTTCCTTGCCCTCTTGTTTCTTCTTGTAGCTTTCCCTGGTCAATCCAAGCAGCATCCAAGCCGCCTTCAAAGCCCTTTGTCACCTGTTCCTCTCCACAAGAGGCGGGTGGCGGAGTGAGCTCCTCCCTGGTGCAGAGTTCGCAGGCAGAAACATGTTTGGGCAGAGCCGGGCAGCGTTTAGACTCACAGATGACTCTCAAGCAGCACCAGCACTGGGGCAAGAGTGTTGTGAAGACCCCTGCCGAGATCCCTGCCAACAGACCTGCTTGGTAAACTTACGTGGTGAGCAATCAGGTGTCAAAGACAATTTTTTCCATAGATAAATATATATATATTTTAAAAATCCATACACAAAGCTTCTGGGGAGGAATGCTGCATTTTTTAACTTAAAAAACTCCCAGATCCACAAAGGTATTTGGGAGTCTAATTCTTAAAGAAACCAGTGGATTTGCAAGGAAGAGAGGGAGGAAGGCAAGACCGAAATTATCTGTTTCAACATACCGATCTTTCCTTCCTCGTCTCCTATTTGAAGTGGAAAATTTCCCATTTGGGATGAAAACCTGAAGCAAAACCTGAGCAAACTGTTGATTCCTTCCCCACAGTCGCTGGTTCATGCAACAGCAGCACAAGGAGTCACTGCTCTGTCGCACAACTGGAGCTGGTGATGAGGGATAAAGTCACCCCCAGCTGTCACCAAGCCCTGTGGGAGGGCTCAGGAGGGGAACGTGAGGCTGCTAAGAGGAGGGTAAGGAGGGACAGGAGGAAGGAACAGTGAGGGCCAGGGCATAGGTTCCTCTCAGGTTGATTGACTGAGGTTGCATTGATCCAGATGTTACAGGGGCTTTGTATTTGCTGGGCAAAGAATGGGGAGAAAAGCTCTGGGAGAGAAGAAAACAGCAAGAAGAAGGAGAAATGTGGAAGTGTTTGCATTTCTGGCCCTTCAATTGCTCTAGAAGGAGACAAAAGTAGAGATACACCCCCCCATGCCCCACCAATGCCAGTCTGGAGCATCCTGAAAATGCCAGCCACAAGGCACATGGAAGACCTGGCACAAAAAGCAGAGCTGAGAGGCATCAGTCCTAGCTATGAGGGCACATAGGGCCCCAAATTCAGGCATTTTCCCTCACCTGTGACATGTGGGCATGGGAGACTGCAGACCCAGCCATGCCACCGTGCTCGGCTGACAGCCCTGTTAATGAGGCTCAGGAATAATTCATGGAGGCGCCCCGTGTCTGGGGCCATTGGGTTTTGTTCAAGGGTCCACGGGCACCAATGGGGGTCAGGGAGCCACAGGGAGGATGGAGTGGTGCTCACCTCCTCCTTGCCCATCCCCCAGCATGCTCAGTCTCCCTGGAAGGGCTAACTGAGAGCAATAAGTCTCTGCAGCTAATTGGGAGTGAAATCTGGGGAGGGTTTGCAGCAGGAAAAGTACCAAAAGAGGTGGAGAAGGGAAAACATTCTGGCACTGAGTTTAAACTGGGGAAGGGAGCATGAGGAAGGGGGAGAGGGATGAAGAAGAAGTGAATGAGAGGATGGAGACTGTATGGGGACCACAGCCTTTCCCTCCTCTCCTTACCCACTCATCATCCTCGCACACACCCATCTCCATCCTCTTTTCCCCCACGCCCCAATTCTTAATGTCTTAAATGTCTTTAATGTCATAAATGTTTTTCCTCATGAAGGGCTGGAGGAAAATGGTAGCTCCTGGTAATGTGGGGCAGGGTTTCCAACTAGGGGCCAGGGAAGCCAAAGGGCTAGGATGGAGGGCTGCCCCCCTAGCACCCACCCCGAGAGGGGAGCAGGGCTGAGGGTCTGCGGGTCCCACTGCTGGGGGACACTAAGGGGGAGAAGGCACCATCCCCATGTGTCCTCCCCGAAATGGGTCGGGAACCCACTGTGGGACTGGGGCTGGTCCCCAAGCTCTCTGCTCCCTGCAGCTGCCATGTCCCTGGGGTGTGTGGCCAGTGAGGGCTTCAAAGTGCTGGGGGACAGAGTTTTGCTGGGGTTAGCACCCAAAAACCCCTCCACACACAGTCATGTCCCCCCATGCTCCCCTCTGTTCCCAGCCATTTGATGGTCCTCTGCCTCATATCCTGGCTCTCCACCCCACAACCCCTCCAGCACCAAATCTCAACCCCTAAACACCCCCACAGGATGGGCAGTTTCCCACCCCTCCTTCACACTCTACATCCCTCCTTTCCCCTTCCCGTGGTCAGCATCATGGCCTGACTGCAGCCTCCTCCCTGCGCTCTGCCCTTGTTTCAATTTTATGAGCTTTTTCTTGCTATAAATATGGTTTTGAGAGCCCATTTATCAGGTCCTGCAGCTCTGGAGTCAGCCTGCCGAGCTGCCCATGACAGGTCAAAATTGACTCGTATGATATTAGAATTGCTATTGATCCCTTCGGCACCTCGCAACGCTCCCAGCTCTGTGACCCGGTGTCAGGCTGGGCAGCCCCCCCTGCACCTCCGACCGCCTCGCACTTCCTCCTCTGGTTCATACGCCTGCAGCTGGGATGGGGTCCCTCACCCACTGCCCCTCCTGACACCCTATGGGGACATGGGCACCGTGTCCTCCCATGGCCATGGGACCTTGAGCCCCCCATCGTCTCCCTACTGTGGCTTCCTCAGGTGATGCTGAGCAGGATATAGCCTCAGAGCTGGGCACAGTGCTAGGTGAATCCCGAAGGGAAATCCTTTCAAGGCTCAGCCCCTTGTTCAAGGAGTTTGGGGCTGAGATGGGTGGTGCACTCCAAAAAGACCATCAAATCATCTATGCCACAGTTTCCCTGCCAGCAAAGTACGCAACTTCCCCCCTCCTTTTTCTGCAGGTTTCCACACTGGAGGCAACTGAAGACTGAGGCTGAAACAGCTCTGGGTAGTGCATTTATCAAAACGGGCAAGTGCCACCACCAATTAAACCTGAATTCACCTGGTTTCTTCCATCCCCATTTCCCAGGGGATCCACACGTGTTCCTGCTGTGCTGGAAGCCCTCCAGCAGCTTTCCAAAACACAGAGATTTTCACCTCCCGAGTTTCTTTGACCTCCTACCAAATCTTCATCTTTTTTTTCTTCTGTTTTGCCCTGGAGAAGGAGATGAAGGAAAGACCACTTTCTGGCCCTTCTCATAGAGACTGAGAGGCATCAAAGGAAAAGAGCAGGTAGCAGGATAAAACCACCCAGGAGAAGGTTCTTCTCCATTGATATGGCACCTTGCAATGACAAGATGCTGTAGGAAGTGTCAGGGTGGTCAGATAAACCACCCATGAGTGTGCATGGCCAAGACACCAATCTAGCAAGGGTATCCCTGCTGTTACGAGGGTGAAAGAATAGCTGGGCAGGGTGACAGCATGTGCTGTGCTGGCGTGTGGTCATTTCCCAGCCATGCGTGGTCATATGTGGTCATATACAGTCATGCATGGTCATCCACAGTTGGGCACGGTAACATATGGCTGTACATGGTCATGCGTAGTCGTTTGTGGTTGTGTGTGGTCACAGATGGTGATGAATGGTTGTGCATGGTCATACACTGTCCTGCGTGGTGAATAATGGTCACACATGGTCATGGATGGTGGTTAGGGCTCATGCATGGTCATACATTGTCCTGCGTGGTGGCGAATGGTCATGCATGGTCATACATGGTCGTACATGGCCATGGTGACATCCAGAGCCACATCTCTGTGCCCAGACAGCCTGGAGCAAGGCCAACCCCCAAGGACACAAGGATGCCACCAGCTCAGCAGCTCCCTTGTACAATGTCACGGATGACCAAAAGTGAGCCCCAGCTTTCCATGGAGTTTCTTTGGAGCTGGCAATCGATCACAGGGAAACTCCACATCCTCTTGAGCAACCCAGGATTAATTTCTGTTTGTCTGAAGGATGCTAATTAAGCCTGTTTAAGAGAAAGTTAACTTTAATACTGTGATCTAGTTGATATTAAGAAGCTGTCAAGTAGAGCTGGAAGCAGCTGCTCTAACGTCCGGCCAAAGGCCCTGCTTCAGGATCTGCCCAGCATGGCCCCAGGGCAGGACCTGGCTTGGAGAGGCCGTTCCCCTCTCGTCCACCCCACTTAAAGGGCACAGAAGGAGGACCAAGTCTGGTCCATTCTGGGCTTATCAAACAGAAGCACAAATACATTATTTTTTTCCAGTTTATTGGCAATTTCTCTGTCCCTCCCTCAAAAAAATTAAATAGAAGTAATTTGATTTGAAATGAAAACTGGTTCAAAATCATTAGCAAATCAAAAGTCAAGGAAAAAACCAATTGTTCTGGGTTGGGCAGCATGTCTGAGTTTGATTTCAGGCTTCGAGGGGTGGCTCGAACGTTTTAAGGTCAAACCTAAGAAAATTCTGCCAAAGTTGCTCTGGTGGCAGAGCTGGAGCTGCTTGGCCCTGGAGCTGCCCAATGAGAGCCAGCCCAGCCTGGCATCGCCCCTGGGTGCTCCCCTCACCCCAGGGCCAGGGGCCTGAGCCTGTATCCCCAGGTGGTGCAGGGAGCCCCAAGCTCCCTCTGGTTACACCTGCACCCACCACAGAGGCTCCCCATGCACCCTGGGGCTGCAGGAGATGCCACCGGCATGGGGACAGGTGGTGACAGCAGCTCCTCATCCCACCGCAGCCCTGGCACCTGGGGCAGGGCGACATCCATCGAGTCAACAAAAAAATCTCCTGGCAGCTCCATCTCTTTTTTTTTTCCCCCCCTTAAAGCAAACATCTTCATTACAGCTCGGAGTTGTTTAAATAAATGAATTAATATTGACAAACCATCAACGAGGCTAATAAATGATTAGTTAAAGGCATACATACATCACATTACGGTTAGCATTAGCCAAGGCTTAATTACTTGTGGAGAGGATCCCATTAGAGTAGGTGCTATGTCGGCGCCACCCTCTGCAGCCCTCCACTCCCTGGGGCTCCCATCACCCTGCCAGGACCTCTCATTGCCACCGCATCCCGCTGCTGTGGGGCTGGGATGGGACAGGACACGGCAGGGGAAACCTGGCCCTGATATCCACTCCTAAGCATGGCCCATTGGTGCGGTGAGCGGGCCAGGACTCAGCGGACAGCGGCATCTCCAACAGCTCAAGTTTGGACGCTCGATTGGCATGAGGTGGTCAAACACTCAGATCCATGCAGCCCGTGAAAAGAGACACTGACAAATAAAATAGGCAATAAATAATAATAATAATATCATAAAATTTTCAAATTTATTGAAAACCGGTCCACTCTCAGAGTATTGGATTTTTCTATTATTTACACAGCTGCTGATTTTCTGTAAATATTTAATGCCCCATGGATTTTTTTCAAAGTACAAATCTGAACAATTTCTAAATTTAAAATCCATCACACAGTACAACCCAGCAAGGGCCTAATCCTGCCACCCTCCCTCAGTGGGGTTCGAGATGGGACCCACACTGCACCCAGAGTGTCTGTGAAGGCTCCTTCTGCCCAGCGATGTTTTGGAACATCCTCCTAATATTTTCCCATTGTGTTCAGCACCCTGTACCACCCACCCCCAGGGACCCAAGGCCACCTCATTGGTCACACAGGCCGGTCGTGCCGCGCTGCAGGGTGCAAAGAGCCCAAAAGGCGAAAATTGAGATGAAAGGCAGCGTGTGCCGGGCTCGCGTCCATCTGCATCTCGGCTTCGAGAGGTTGGTGAGGACTAAGAGGCCCTTTCATCCCTTCCCAAGGTGTTGTAATGTATCTCCAGCTGGCTTTCATCTCTGCCTGATTGATACTCAGGGCTCTAATGAGCGTGACGGGAAAAGTGGCCGAGGCTGGGGGGGTACAGGGAGGGGGAGAGAGACCCCTCCGCAAAGGTTTCCAACCACTTTCAGCGTGGCGGCTAATGAGGGGATCAGGAGAGGAGAGCTGGAGCATGACGGGAGGATGCAGCTCCCAAAAGACTGAGGGATGCAGGTCTCTGTCCCCTACCCCAGGGACATTGAACCATGTGGCAATGGGGGATCCCTCTGGTTAAATACTAAGGAAGGATTTAAACCCCTGTTTGCTTATCCTCAAACCACTGAGCAGGGGGAGAGAATGGCCCTACTGGCCCTTGTCCCCCGGTAGGTGAAGGTTTGTAGCCCTCTCCCCAGGGTGGGCAGGTGAGACAGAAACCCCTGGAACAGAGCACCCTGCGCCTGGGGAAGATCAGGTGCTCAGCACAGTCAATAGCATCACCCTGTCCTCTCCTCTTCAACCGCAGAAAATCCATACAGACACTAACAGGGCACCCCTGCACCCCACCTCCTCCTCCCTCCTCCTGCTCCCTTCCCATTTATGCCACCAAGGTCGTACAATCACAGAATCGTTGAAGAGACCTAGATCATCGAGTCCAAGCAACAACCCAACCCCACCATCCCCACTAAAGCATGTCCCCTAGTGCCACATCTACACGCTTTTTTGAACCCCTCCAGGGATGGTGACTCCACCACTGCCCTGGGCAGCCCCTTCCAGCATTTGACCACTCTTTCAGAGAAGAAATTTTCCCTCATATCCAATCTAACCCTCCCCTGGCACAACTTGAGGCCATTTCCTCTTGTCCTATAACTTGTCACTTGGGAGAAGGGCCACTCTCAAAGAGACACTGGGACACGAGGACCATCCCTGCCCTCCTCTTCTCTCCTTCTTGCCATCCCAAGCCATCCCTGCTGCCTACCTGGGGGACCTGACACCCCCAGCCCCGCTCCTGCCTCTGGCACTGGGCGCCCTGCGGCAGCTCGAGCCAACTGGAAGGAAAAAACCCCAATAAAACAAAAAAGCCCAACCAAACCACACACCATTTCCCAGGACCCATGGGGATTCAAAGCAGGGCATCTGTGTGCACTCACAGATGTTGGTGTATGCTGATCCAAGGGGAACAGCAGTGGGGTTTTTTTCCTCATTGTGTTCGCTTTCTATTTTATTTTAATTCTCTTCCAGCCCCCAGAGCTGGCCAGATGCCGGAATGAGAATTAACACGAGGAAAAGAAAGACAGAAAGAAAAGAAAAGAAAAGAAAAGAAAAGAAAAGAGGAAGAGACAAGCAGGGATCACCACTTTGTACAAATATTTGGGGTTCAGAGGGGCTCACCCAGAGCCTCTGGAGCCACCACGCCTGTGAGGAGGAGGAGAAGGAGCCGGGACCTGGGGTTTCTCCCCCCAGTACCGCTCTGGCTGTGGTGCCCAGAACCTGTCCCAGCCCTCACAAAACCCACTGAGGGGCTCACCCAGCCCTTCCAGCCTTTCAGGCAACTACGTGGGCAATTTCCCAGGCATGGGAAAGCCAGAAATGCATTGAAAAACATCTAAAAATTCGGAACCTGAGGCTTTAAAATCCAAAGCCCAACCTGGCCATTGGCCCTTTCCAAGCTCCTGGTGTGGCTCAGGAGTCCCCAGGACCCTGGCACTGGTCCGGGGCCCGAAGATCAGTGGTTCTTGAGTCACCAGCACTCGGGGTTCAATGGGTCTGACTCAAGCCCCAGTTCACAACCCCATCCCCATCCTCCGCAGAGAGCTGGGAGGTGCCACTGGGGACAGAGGTGGTGCAGATGCTGGCATTTCGGCTGGATCTGTCCCCTTCCAGTTGCACACATGCTCAGAGCACCCGGCTGAGGGATCGATAGGTTTTTATGTTACATGGGGAGAAAGAAGAGAGGGAAAAATAAAAAGAAAAGGAAGGCAAGGGAGGAGAAGATGGTGTACTTAGCACTGGAGCAGACACCGATAATTGTCTGGGGTGAAACATCTCGGTACCTGGTGGCTGCTGGACCCAGAGATCCCCGTCTCGCTGCTGATCGCCAGCTGTGAGTGCTGGTGCCAGATGCGAAAGGTGGCCCTGCATGTTGCAAGAAATAGCCTTGTTTTTTCCTCCAAATTTCCCTTGTCCCATCTCCAGCCAATCTCCCACTGCCTCAAGACCACACACGGATGCCACTTCCTGCTCTGAGAGTTTGGTCCCCTTCCCTCTGCTCCCTGTCCCCAGAACATCTCTGTCCCTGCCTGCATTTGCTGCCCGGACCTTGGACATGCCATGGGGATGGTCAGGGATCCCTGTTCTGGGGGGGGCCCTCCTGGGGCTGCTCCTCCAGGTCTGGCAGCCCCTGGAGCTGGGGTGGGCCCAGCTGGGAGAGGAAAAAGAGGCACCCAAGCACCCTAAAGTGCATCCCACATCCCTGGCAGCTCCGTGACCCTCCCCTGGACTGCCCCCTCCTTCCCTCGCTTCCCCTGGCAGCTGCCTCTCCCCATCGCCTTCCCCTCCCTCCTGGCTTTTAAACGATTGCAAAGCCTCTCTCATTTTCCAAGCCCAATTACTCCGGCACAATACCCCTGACCGCGCTCTAAGCGCGGCGGCACGGTCTGTTGCCTCCCCGAGCTGCCCCGCGGCTGGGCACGGTCAGCACCGAAAGGCGACAGCGAGAGGCCAGGATCGATAATGACGCCTTCATCCCCTGGCCCTGCCGCGCGTGGGGATCCGCACACCTCCTGGGGCTCCTTCTGGAAAGGCTCATCTGGCCAGAGCGGGATGAGCTGTGTCCTACTGATGTGCCAAGAAAGGGAATCGACATGCTGGGATTTCCTGGGATTTTGGGGGATAAGCTTTGGGAGTTGGACCTCAGGCCCTCATCTTATTCCTATGGGTTTGCCCAAACTCACGAGGTTGGCATGGAGGAGCCTCCTCTGCAAGGGAGCAGGACGCAGAGCTACAGGGCTGGGACTTGCTGACTGCCCCAGATTGTAGTGGGCTGGCAAAGAGGTTTTTTTGGCAAACCTGTCTCCCTTGAAGCCTGCTCTGTGCCATAGCAATAGACAAAAAAGTGGAATTTCACCAACTCAGGCAAATAAACCAAAGCCAAAACCCTGGCAGGAGGGGTGGAGAGGCTGGGGTGAACACAGATGTTTCACCTGGGCTGGCTTCTTCCCCAGGTGTTTCCTCTTTCCCAGGGAAGAGGGAGGTGGGAATCAGCCAGGGCTGATTTGGGGCTGGCTGCAGAGTTTTCCCACTTTTGGCCAATTCCACAGCTATTCCCATGCATCTGATACCACCCTTTTGAACAGAAACCCTTCAGTGTCCACCTCTTTGGCCCAAAGATGTCCCCAGTCGGATCCCATGGCAAATCCTGCCCATCCTCAGCCCTGGCCGAGCTGCTGCGCTGCAGACCCCTCACAACCCAAACCCTCTGCGGGGAGCTGGTTTACAAGAAGAGTGCTGGCTTCCCAAACAAGCCTCCCAGTCCACAACACATTTCCAGCCATACATAATCTAATATACGTTACCATAGCGCCAATCAATAACTCAGTAGGCCAGCTCCGAAATTATTCTCTTAAAGGGCCAGCACACCTCTTCCTCCCCCTCCCCAGGTCCGTCTCCTCTTGGCACCTGGTGCTGGGCCCAGAGGAGCCACTCGCCTTCAGGTCTCACGTGGCATTGCCACGCAGGCCACCACACTGGACTGGTGGTGACATCCTTCTTCACCCATCACATCCCACTTGTGCCACATCCTCACTGTGTAGCTCATGATGGGCTCATAGGTGCTCGTCTCCAGGTCACAGCTCTGCCTTCACCGCTTGGCAGCATCTTCTGCCATCGACACAGCTTCAACACGACCATAGCATCTCCCAGGGTGCCCGCACACTCTCACCAGTGGCGGGCAAAGCATGCAATAAGAGGGTCGTGCACTGGAAAACCACCACCTCAACGGGATTTTCCATCTCTCCCTTCCCAGGAGCTGGCAGCGTCTGGGCTGTAACTGGAACACAGGAGCAGGCAGCTCCTGAAGCCGCCCCAGTTCCTGGCTCCCAGCACCCGTCACTGTGGACTTGGAGGACTCTAGTGCTTAGGGAAACCCCTGGGGAGCTGCTCCTCCAAAGCCCCCTGGATGCCCAGAAAACACCCAGGCACATTCCCAGCCTGGCTCCCAAGGCACCACCAAAAGCTTCAACACCAAGAGATGAAAAAGCTCTGAAAGCCCCAGAAATGGCAGTTGTCTCCCCATGCCTGGGGAAAAACCTCCCGAGGGCCACCTTACACAGGACGGCATGCACAGACATCACTGTAACAAATCACAGCCCAAATTACTCAACCCAACACCATACCCTCACAGCACCAGCACCCGTGGTCCCAGCTGGGCAGGTTTACAAACAGGCCCTGGTGATGCTCCCCCAAGTTCAGCTGCTTTGCTCCCATTATAGAAGGGAAAAAGAAGCAGCAGGACCTGGAGATGGTTTCTCAGGCAGCTGTGGTGCCTCCTCAAGCCCCACACTGTGCCTCCTGAGCAAAACAAGGCAGACAACCCCAACCTGAGGCTGCATTGGTGAGAACTTTTTCGTTCCTTAAGTGTGTTAACACTGAAACCTAATGATGCCAGTCAAGGTTCCTTCCTCTATATCTCAACCCCAGGAAAGGCATGGCAGAAAGAGGAAGAGTAATTATGCTCTGAGACCCTAATGAGCCTCAGCAAGTGGCAGGGGCTGCATATTGTCTCATGTTGGGGGGAATTTGGGAGATCTCTGCACTAGCCCTGTGCTCCGCGGTGGTTCTGTTTAACGTTCATCACCAGTAATGGGAATCATCCACCTGCACCCAAGACCTGTGAAAGAGAAATGCTGGCACTAGCGGCTGCTGCTCTTCACCCCTTGGTGCTGGGAGAAGAGATTTTCGGGGGAATTTTAGAGGCTTGGGGTTTTTTTGAGCCGCCAAATGTTCTGCAAAGGCAAATGAGACATTGGAAACCTTGATGCTTGCTCCAAGCTTGTTGCCAGTAGGGTCCTGGTTACCCCAGGCTTCTCTGGGCATGGGGAGCCTTCTTGAAAGACAACACAGCAAATTTTAATCAGAAGCTGGGGATTTTTCTCTCTTACTTTTATTTTCAGTGTGCCCTACCAAATGTTTTGATGAAAATCCTGACCAAACAGCCTCCCTGAGGGCTTTTTGTTCACTGTGAGAAAATATCATTTCTTAAACCCAAAATGCCTGGCTGCAGGTAAAGTGGCTCCCGATGCTCCTGCGCTCTAGAGCTGGGCACTCTGCAGTGCCCGGTGCTGCCTTGCCAGGGCTGGAGCACACGGGGTTGACCCAGAGGACCCCAGATCTCTTGTTGAGGGGACTCTCTGAAGCCACCAGGTCCCCGCTGGCGTCCCCCGGCCCCCAGCTCGCAGCCAGGGTCCCCGGGGACCTCTCGCGGCATCGCCAGC
>NW_010200934.1:44060-60558 GCF_000695765.1 Mesitornis unicolor | reverse complement strand
GGTGATCCTGCTCTGGCAGGGGGCTGGACTATAAGATTTTTCGAGGCCCCTTCCAACTCCTAAGATTCTGTGATTCTGTGATTCTGAATCATGGGTCATCTACCGCCACCACCTGCAACTCCTCGAATGCTTCCATCAGTGCTGCCTCCGTACAATCCTAAACATCCACTGGAGTGACTATGTGCCTAACATCACTGTCCTTGAAGAGGCAGGGGTCACCAGTATTGAGGCCATGCCGCTGAGGACGCTGTTGTGCTGAGCAGGGCACATCTCCAGGATGGAGGATCACCGCCTTCCTGAGATAGTACTCTGTGGTGAACTCACCACTGGCTGCCGCAACAGAGGAGCCCCAGAGAGGAAATACGAGGACTCCCTGAAACAGTACCTCAGTTTTGGCCATATTGACTACCGTCAGTGGTATACTATGGCCTCCAATCAGGAGACATGGAAACACACCATTCATGACACTGCTCCCTCCTTTGAGAACACACATAGAATCAGTCTCAAGGAGAAAAGACAACGCAGAAAGAACCCGCCTTGCCAATACCACTTAAGGAGACTTTCCGCTGTGCCTTTTGCAATTGGACTCGCTTATCCCGCATCTTCCTTTTTAGCCATCAGCGCGTTTACAGCAAGCGTGGGTAGTGTTCTTCCTTTATCTTCATTCGTGAAGCCTAGCCACGAAATGAATATATTAATACATAGTCCATTCATTTAATATTCATAACATAATGAGCAAACTGGGTAGCAACCCAGGTCACAACTCAAATGTTAAAAGTAGGATATAAACCAAAGAATCATTCTGCTTTCAGAATTATTCTATTAGATCATCACACTGTGAAGCATAGCTGCATATTAAATATATAGTACATAAAAAACACGAACTATCCTAAGGA
This sequence comes from Mesitornis unicolor, assembly GCF_000695765.1. Lineage (NCBI taxonomy): Eukaryota > Metazoa > Chordata > Aves > Mesitornithiformes > Mesitornithidae > Mesitornis > Mesitornis unicolor. The sequence goes on along the minus strand of NW_010200934.1, from coordinate 59,662 downwards.
ATCTCAGCAATGCAACTGCTTTTTGTTAAGATTACAGTAGTAATTTAACCAAAAAGTATATTCATAGCTTGCAGGGATGAAGGAATTGTCATCCAACTTTCTACCAGTATAGGATTACTTCTTATTTTATGTTTGCTAACATGTAGTTAAAAAAGAACAGCACCACATCACCTCAGCTCATTGACAAACTCTTTAGTCTGTTAATGGAGGTATTTAATAAGAAATTATCCAACAAGCGTTATGGAAGAATATGTGCATCACTTTTATTTCTACAATGAATTCCAGCTTCTGCTTTCTTTAGAATTTATTTTGTCATTTGCAAGGGTGTTTGGGCTTTTTTAATGACATCTGATTGATTGATTACAGAAATAACATCTACAATAGCTTTATAAAGGTAAACAGTTATATAGACTTTGGCTGAAATTTCTGTCAAACCTTTCTTCACAAGATAAATAATCTTAAACCCAATAATGTCTAAGGGCAATAGTGCAAAGAACTGTGCTGAAACCATTTAATTTAATTTTTTTTTAACAGAATTTTCCTTCCAACAAGCAGTAACACCTAGATAAATCTTTCAGGTTTATTTTCTGTTAGAGGAGAAATCAGTGTCAGGGAATCTGATCTCCTATTGTCTCACTATGTTCACTAAATCTTGAACAGAAATGGTCACTTGTGACTCAAAATTTGATTGTATCTACAGAAGCTGTCTACATGTGATACAAAGGGAAGCTGCTTGACTGAATTAATCATCTTACCGAAGCTCTTTAGGTGTTTTTAAGCTGTACCAGTGAAGAGTCTCATCAGTTATTTGTGTTTGCACTGTTGCTCAGGATTGCTTTGATGGTGCTTTAGAACTGACAAAGACTTTTTGAAGGTGGATTCTCATGTTCATAGAATAAGTTGCAAAATCACGCTTGGGTTAAAACAATTGCTTCTCTATCTCATAGTAACTTCCTCCCCCCACCCCCACCCCATGCCTTTTAAATGAGCCTTAGACCTTTGTAGATAACAGGGTAACTTCTCTGTGGCAATGTCATTCATAGTCTAGAATCATTATTGGATTCAACTGCTATAGTCTCCATCCTGCTGCAGTATCTCAGCAGTGGATGATTCATTATTATTTTTCATAATTTTCAAAAATATTTTGTTGTGGGGATTTCCCCAGCAATGCAGAATCTATACTGGATAATCGGGTAAATGATCCATGAAACTGCAAGGACTTGAGAGGAAATTGCACAGAATACTGATGAATTCTGCTCTAAGAAAATTTTAGTGGATGTTATAAACAGTTGAACATCAGAATGTCTGTACTCATAGCTGCTCTGTTTATTTTTTATGTTTCTTTAACTAAAAACAAGTTCTTGAATAACATTTGCAAACAAGTTATGAATTGGTCTTTACACATGTATAAAAATGTTTCATTGCTGTGGTACATAAGGCTGGCTAAGGAATTGTTGCAATTTCTCCATAATAAAAGTAAATAAAATTTGGAAAAGCTGGGGAATCCCTAATAAACATACATATAAAAGACTTTTTCAGTGAGCTTTAGGTGGACTTCAAGAGTGAAACTGGAAACCAAAATCATTAGCAAATTACAGTCTTAGGAACTGTATTGCCAAACATTGCCATAAAGTAATTTAGAGATTGAAATATGATGTCAAATAACAAGAGACATCTGTCTAAACACAGGTGCTGATCTACATTCATATACTATCCTCAAAAAAATTTAGTGAACATAGATGAGGTGAGAATACAGAAAAGATCAACGAAGTCTGCAATAATGCCAAGGAGGCATGAAAAAATTCTAAATACCATATGAATAAGAGACAAGAAACACAGAACTGAAACAAAGACAGCATGATTAAAAAAAAAGCAGGCTTTAACTGCTGTTCAATAGAAAGATGTGAGTTCAGTTTACTGAATTACAATACAACTGAAGTAAAATTAAAAAGAGCAATTCAGAGGAAAATGAAGAAGGAAATGTATGTTCAACAAACCAGATGTAGTCAAACAAATTGAAATTTCAATTGAAAATGCACTTACTTAGGAGAAATCCCAAATCCTCTTGATGACACCCCAGAAGTCAATACCAAAGCCTTAAGAAAGGCTCTCAAGTTTAATGTAGCTCCTAAGCCAAGGACAGAAGATCCCCAAAGTGCATTCTCATAGCTTTTCTCACAGCAGTCAGGTCTGAGACCATACAACTCTGTCACATCAGAGCTGACTTAAATACAGGAAGTTGAACTCCTAGTAAGAGGGGAGCAAGGGGTTGCAAAGCTTCTGCATCTCATTCAGCATCCCACATATCAGATATTAAGCTTGACACAGAAAGGCAAATTTAAAATGAACTAAGAAAACTCCTGCAGTGTTTTGTGGGAAATGTCATTAAAGACATTCAAGGTATCTTTTTACACTCGCTATGTGTTCTATTTATTGACTGATTTTTTTTTGAAACAAAACTGAAAATAAAATGAAAGAATTAACTCAATACTTATCATCCAGTCTGTGTCCAGAAATATAGAACAAAAAAATCAGTAAAATAAACTAAAAAGAAATATGAAAGGCAGGATGTCCTCAAGAGGAATGTATCATGAGCTGTGGGAAGAAGGACAGCATGGTACAAATGACTCATCAAAGAGAAGACCACAAATTTGTACTTCTCCTTGACTTAAAAGCATGTATACACAGCTACAATAAGAGCAAGTCACAGCTGAGCATAGCTATCTTTCTACTCTTGCATTGCTAGTGGAAATATAGAATTTAGAGGGCAAGATAGCATGCACTAAAAGCAAGATAAAAATATTTGACTTAAAACAACTTTGAAGCAACCATTAATTAAGTACAATGAATGTCTACTGTCATTCTGAACATAGGTTGTTGGCCTATGATGTGGGCTCTGCCCTCCAGTCCTCGTGGAACAAATTAGTACATGACCCACATTCTTGACAAGTCTGACAGCTTCAGAATTAATCGTTGAAATATTTATCAAAAAATCTAATATAATTCCAATTTTTAACTTCTGTAGGCATAGTCCACCTGTACGTGAGAATCAGTTATTGTAAAAATAAATTGCATAGAGTCTTCAGTATGATTAAACAGCTGATTAAACTTCCCAAATTAAAAAAAAATAGTATATCTGAAGCAGAATGTACATTTGGTGAAAAAATGAACTATTCTCTTTTCATAATGGGCTCCAGCTGTGATTCTATATAAACTAGGAAGACAGGCAGCTAGTTTAAGAGAGCTGTATGCATAGGTCAGTATGAGCTTGCTATTCAGTGTTCAACACTAATAAGTATACAGAAGCCACAGTGGAAAACCTAACTAACTGGACAGTAATCCAGATATTACATTATGAATGGATAGGCATAGTAATTATGTAAGTTCAACTGATAAAGAATTAAAATTAATAAGAAAGAACAAGTAGTAGGTCTCTTTGGACTTTCCATGTAAAAGAAAAGATCTTGAGAACTATACTGGGTTCATTAGACCAAAGAAAGCAACAGTGTGAGAGTCATATACACAATGACAAGATATTAATTCTGAAATTATAATTACATTCAAAGTCAGTAGATCAAAGAGGAACTGTGTAAACAAATCTGGTATGGTTCCTCTCTTTATAATAGCTCTGTTGAGATTGGTTATTGGCAAAATTCAAAGGTTTAAAAGTTCAGCACTGATATGCATTCTCCATTTTAGAGGCTTACTTGAATCTTAGCTTAAAGCTTTAATGCAAAAATAAGGAGATTATTCCAGTAAATTATTACCCTTTATTTTCTAGTCTTACACACAAGTGAAGAGCCAAAGTTACAATAATATTTTGCATCTATCACATGCCAAGTGGTCACTCTTTTAAGAAGCCTCTTCTCTTTTCTCTTAATCTTCATGTGGCTCTCGCCCAACTTCCTCTGGCCATTGCTCCCATCAACAAAAAACGTCACTTCTATTTATTTTGTCCAACTTCTTGTCTTTCAGAAGGTTAAGAAGTATATTTGATATTCTTTAAGAAATGCTGTTGGACATAAACTTAAGCTCTCTCAGCTCTCTGTTCCATAGAATATTATGGGGAGTCAAGGAAATGTTTTTTTCCATTTCCAGAAGAAAGAGTCCTTTGCAACTAATCAGAAAAATAGTGAAATCAGATGTGTATTGAGGTTTTGTTCTAAAAAAACCCCCATATACTAAGCAAGTTCCAAACTAAATTTATATTGATCCATTGACACTATCGAAACTGCAACTTAGTTCCACAATTTAACACTGATATTATAGAGTGTCACTACTGGATCCATATCTAATTACTATTTTCAAGTTATTATCATAATTATTGGTGAGAACAGTGTGGTCAGAATTTCCGTCCTATAAGTTCTGTATCAACATTTTATGATCAAGAGCTGCAAGACACTTTCCAGAGGCCTGAGGAGAAGAGGCTTTCCAGGAGCAGTTCACAGACAGTCTGACCACTCTACTAGGAAACAGAAGAGGATAACAAAGCAAAGTGTTTGGATTACCTTGGAATGTCACTCTCAGAAGGACTTAATCCTTTCAAAAAGTCACATTAGGATTATTCAGCTCACTGACAACAGAACATCTCCAAAGCAGGACACAAGACACCATTATGCCCTGCCTTTCTACACTTTTAGAGGAAGTGTACCCCAGTAGTCACAAAGTAAACATCCCTGGACCAACTGTGGTGGGGAAAGAGCTGTTGAGATGTAACACTGTGTACCAGTCTCTAGCATTGAGGTTTTAGTGAGAAATTAAACAATAACAGGTGACTTGAATCTAAAATTTCACAAGAACCAAAACTTTGTTAATTTTGCTTTACTATACACAGTAAAAATATCCTTTTGTTTAAACCAGCAAAAGAGAGTTATGGAGATTAAAAAAAAAAAGAGAGAGACAAAGTGAATATTTTAAGGTATGGTTGACATTGTACATGAGCAGCAAAATGTTTGGTGCTTGGGGCCAATTAAAAATATTCAAGTTGAGTCTGCTAGACTGGCAAAAACTACACTGAAGTAGAAAATGAATGGTGGGAACTAGGTATTTCACTTCTAAAAATTAACTCTCTTCCAGGCATACACATATTTTACTTTCACACAGATGCATTGCAGCAGTAGCTTCCAGCAGCAAATGACAGAGTACATCTCATACAAAAGTACTCTACACTTCAGCTCTTTCTTTAGAAGAAAAACATGTATAAATATTACACCATTGTAAATTCAACAGTTATCAAGACAGCACCAGATGTAGATTTATCCTAGAGGATTTTATGTGTTTTGCAGCAGCATGTCTCATAAAAACTGCAATAAATATGCTAATTTTTAATGTCTTTATACTTTAGTTTCATATTTTATCAACTTATAAAACAAAGATTAAATGTATATGGAAATTATACTCTTGGATATTGCTTTCAAAAGTGTTATAATAAGAAGAATATCAAGATTAATATTTCAATAAAGGATGAACAATTATTTTTCATTTGGTATTTGGAATGGCTAAGTCTTTGGCCACTAGAAGCTATTATCAAGGGACATTAGTGGAATTAATTTGATATGATGGTTTCACCTTCACTTTAATCTTTTGGCAGTAGTTGTTCTGGATCTTCTACAGATAAGTTTGCATGAAGGCATTTGGCGTTCATGTTTAATGCTAAGAAATCTTGATTCAGAGGCAGAGGGCTAAAAAGTGACAATATTTAACAGAGGTGGAAGGGTGATGTGTAGAGGTATTCTATTTATCTTTCTAATTATCAGCTATCTAAGGAGAGGAAGAGAACTTTGATCTTTCAGGTGAACTGAAATGCAAAGTATTAGAGGGATGTAATTAATAGTCTCCAATTTCACAAACAGGTGGCAGGGAATATCTGGCATTATCTTCACAGACCTTACTTGTGAAGGCCAAATTTTGCTTTTGGGGTGTCCACCTTTTGCAACCCAAAAAACTAAGTCTAATTTGCAGGTCTATTCTTCATTACAATAAAAATAAGCCTTTGCCATGCTGTATGCTTGTATTTCTTGATAAATGAATAGAAATTGTTGAATGAGCTCACCAGTAATAAAATCAAGGAACAGGACCTTCATATTGTTGTCTTTATAAAAGGAACACACTTGGAATCAAATTCAGAAATCACAATACATGGTAGCATAAAGGTTTCAGGCTTGTGTCACTGGTGTTAGTAGAGAATCAACATGTATGTTGTTTCCACCAAGATTAGTGACAGCTACTGTGCCCTCAGGTGAGTCATAGTCAGCTTGAGTGTGTTTATCTGTCTTGATTTCCTCTCTGCCAGTTCAATCAGCAAAAAACAGTTTTCAACTGCAATCAGATCTTCTTTATTTCAGATAATCAACTGCTGACAAGTAAAGACCAAGGAAATAGCTTCTAGGGTTTCATACAGTCTCCAGATGCTACCCCCGATGATGTATTTAATCAGTATGTACCTCTGCCAGTGCTTAGTTATTCATAAAACTACTGCAGTTTTGAGATACTGCTGGACCATATGGGCCAATATAGGTCCTTCATATTATGCAAATTTTCTAAAATTAACTTTCTATTGTTTTGTCCAGGACCGCAATTTTCATGCCTTTGAAGCACCTGTTCTACCAGCTGTACTTCAGAAGATGTTGCCTTACAAGTAAGTAAGTCCACAAAGGTACAAACAACTCTGTTGCAGAAATTGAGAGGGAAGGTTATTGCATACTCCAGATCTCTAATAGCTGGCCAGTGTATAAGAAGTATTCTTAGTTTATGTACCTACATATTACAATATCTATACCTTCATGAGAAAGGGAAACCCTACCACAAGTAATGGTAAACTCTGACTTACAGCTAATGCCAAATTTTGAATAGGGACTTCACTTCAGAATAAGCAAGTGCCAGTTTACTGATGTTCTACTTTCCCTCATTGAAGAAACAAACTTCCTGAGCATCCTTAAGGGTTGCTCTGTCTACCTGCCACAGTGTGGTGGTAATAATCTAACACGTGTGGTGTTAATAATCTGGAAACAAACTAGTTCAATCCTCCGTCAGTAAGACAAGTGCAGAGGATTCCTCAGTTTGGCAATCTGTGTTTAAGTAAAGCGTGCTTGTGTTGTAGCTAAGCACTAACTTTTTTAAAAGCAGTTCATCTTTAGCTCAATTCAACAATATAGAGAATTTACTGTTTCCTTTTGTAGTTGGTTCCAGTGACTACCACTCCTCTGTAAAAGAAAATTTACAGCTAGTTTTCTATTCTAATTGTTTTCCTTCACATTCCTTCATAATCCAGCTTTAATTCTTGGCCTGCCTTTTCTTTAAGTTTATGCTGAAAATGTTTTATTCACCACAAATCCTAAGTGTTTGCAGAGACACCATTTTCCAGTTCCACTAGTAAAGATTTAATTCATTATTTCTAGATGTAAAAGTATGGTAGTTAGCATTATCAACCATATTTTGTCTTAATGTCTCAAACTTTTAAATTATTATTCCATGTTCACTCATTTCTCAACATTATTTGCTATTATAGTACTTTTACTCACCTGAAAATGTTGTTCCTTGTGATCATTGCAGCTTCATCCTTGTGAGAATTATCATTAGCCCAATGTCTTGTGAAAGCTGCATATGAGCATACAGGAACTCAACAGCATTTGCTGGACTTTCAGAGAGAAATACATATGCTTTTTGGACATATTAGATGTTATAACCCCAAATGATCTGTGTTAAAACTATGTGCAGCTTCCTCACTTTCTCACTTATTTACTACTTTGTGATAAAGAGATTGTGCCACGCTGAGATTCTGAGTTACATGCAGCAACATATTGATATACTGTATTTAAAATCCTGGCCTTCCTAAGTCTGCCTGCAAGACTTTATCTCTACAATCTTCTCTCTGAAACAATTATAGCAGTATTAATAAGTTAACATACAATATCTTCTGCTTCATTGGGGAATGAGCTGAAATGTGTTTAGACTTGAGGCCTTTGCCACTTTACCCACCAGTAGTAGAGGTAAAGCAAAATTTTTTGCCTAGATGTTTGCACTCATGGGTGAATAAGTAGGTGGACAGATAGAAGAAAAGACTTGCTAGAAGTGGTGCCCACTTCCCTGTTGACCTCACTGGCTGTGGAATGAAGGAATAAACCTTTCTTAAGAAAGATATCATGGCTACAGTCAGGGAAAAATGTGCAAGATAGGGCTGAAGCAAGAGGTGACCAGTTCACAGTGTGAGTGGTGCAGCACACATTTTTATCATGCACAGGACTGCACATTCCTACATAGTCACTGAATTTGACTCACAACTAGACAGACGGATGTTTAAGCAACTCACAGTGAGGAGAGTGTTCAAAAAAACTTCCACTGACTGCACTAAATCTCCATGAATCACATTGGGGAGAATGTGTTTACATAATTATATGTATACATACAGTTCATTTGCCAGATAATGCAGACTTTCAGAGAGTGCCATATGAGGCATGTGTTAACATTTACTAGAGATGAGGCAATTTAAATTCCTGGTCCTTTACTAATCATTCAACTCCACTTGAAAAATAAAAAGTAACAGCTACACTTGAACAGTAATGTTACATGCTGGGAAGTGCTTTACTGAAGCTTGTAAAATTACCTTTGAGAGAGCAGAGTCTAAATGAAGACAATAACAGAGTCATGGATTTAAGGCATACTCTTATTTTGGAAAGTAGCTCTAAAAATGGCATCTTGCGGAGGTTCACTGTTCGTTATCACAACCACTCTAACTTAGCTTTGCTTAAGTGTCAGATAAAAAAACCCTGTTTTCCTCACAGTTCCAAGCTCTGTAAACTCACCCTTACGACTGCCTTGACAGCAAGTCAACCTGTGTTGCTTCCTGCTAACATATCAGTGCCAGTTCCACTGACCCACTGAGAAAGCTGAATTATATGCAAGTGTAAATAGGCACAGAAATTTATGAAGCATCTTTTGTTTTTAACTCTGTCACTGGCCTGTGTCCAAAATCAATCTGGAGCCTAGATAAGAGAAGAAAGGAAGTGACAGAGAAGAGGCTGTCATCACCAGTCAGCACAAAGAAAAGTCATGAGAAGCCCAGTGAAAGATGCCACAGTGGAAAGGAGATTTAGAGAAACCAGGGACGAGACAGGCCTACATCTGAGCATGACAGTGTCAGGCTGAAGATGCAGTCACAAGATTATTGCTGGATGGGGAAAGATATGCTGAAGAAGACACAGCAAAAATCACAAAAGAAACAACAGAAGATGAGAGGCAAGAATATCTTTGCAACTGGTAAAGAACTTCCCCCAACAGCTGAATTAGATATTGCATTGCTTGCCTCCCAGGGCCAGGTACATAGGGATGAGATGTCAGAACGTAGGGTGAAATATGGGGATGGTAATCCACCATTTAAAAGAGGTGGTTGCATGATCCCAAATAACTAGCGTGCTGATAGATTTTAGTCAGTCCTTCGGATATCTCCATAGCATGTTTCATTCACCTTCACTGTGACATTGTCTATAGGACTACAATGGATGCAAAAGAAAAGAAAATCAATCTCAAGGCCAATGCCAGGAGCATTCCAGAGACAGTTTGGGACTAACTAGAGATTGCTAGTAATGTATTTAACTAAAACAGGGTAAGTCATTTGAGCCATTTAAACATACCTCCATTTGACTAAAAGGAAGTCTAGCATGATTACCCCAAATGTGTCTGTCTATATTGTAGAAGCACACAAAACACCTCACTTGCTGTGTGTTATGCCAAGGTTGAAAATTCCAGTTCAAAGCCCTGAGTCATCTTTCATGTAGGCTCTTGGGCTATTCCTGCATGAATAATATATACAGTGTCTGGGCCCATTAGCTGACCTAAGAACAACTGGCATGGAACAGCCCATATCCATACAATTAAACCCGCTTAGCTTCAAAACACAATTGTTCATCCAAGTGTTGCCCGTAGAACAAAGAACACAAACTAACAGAGTGTCAGTTTATGCGGTGCTTTATTCAGGGCCCGGGGACCTGAGGACTATCGTCCAAAGTCAGGATCCCAACGACCCTCATTTTTGCTTCAGCTTTTATACAAGTTACAAACAATTACAAGTTTCACCTAAACTATAAATCTTGCATGCTCAGCTTACTTAATACTATAAGTTTTTATGAGTTTGTTTGTCTAACTTAACTCCCACCACCATAATTCCTTTGGTATGTTATATTTTAACTAATAACAAATCACTAACAACAAACTGCTATTTCCTTGTGTTCTACATGCTCTGTTAAATCCTTTGAATATTGTTTCTTACTTCTCTGCACCTGTTTCCCAGGGCAAGTTTCCCAATCAAGGCCTACCCTAAAATCAAACCTTAACATAACTACTTCTACAGTTATAACTTTTATTTATCCATATACATTATTCTTAGAATATTTTATTCAAATGTAACACAAGTAGTTTCTAGCATATGCTAACTTCCAGATAAGGCCTAGGAACTGTTTGGAAGAATACTAAATTGTCCCAGGCCAAGTTCAAGTCAAGGACCATGCTAAAAATTCAGGACTATGACAATAAGATTCCAGTGTTAATTCCTGTTCCCTGTCACTGTTTATTAGTATAGATGTACTTTTACAACCTGAAAACCAGGCCATAGTTCTTTCAAACCCCTGGCTTCTGATATCCTGTGTCCCTTTCTCCTCTCAGCTCTACTCTCCCTCCAATTTTCCCCTAGTTTCCCCAGGAAAAAAGAGTGGCAGTGCATTTGGAGCAAGATTGTAGTTGGCTCCTCATACTATTTGAATGGGCCACCCTAAGGTTCATTTACTTTAAGTACAGCACGTCATGACCAGCTGTTTCAGTTGCAAATTTGCTTGATTTCCCTGCCAAAAGCATTTACCCTTGGACAAACACTTAGTCTTCAGTCTTGCCAGTACTCACCTGCCACTTCCTGACTTGTCAAATGACTACTCAAGCACTAAAAAACAAAGCTTCTTCAGACTTTTAATTTAAGGGTTAGCAGGTTAGCTTAAAATTAACAATAAACAATTCTTACCTGTGGCTAGGCAAAAGACAAGAAAAAACACTTTTCTGACCAGAAGAAGAGGCTCTCTAATAAGTTTCACAGTTCCCCTTCACAGACTTTTTAAACTTAATGAGGAGTCTGTTAGCACTCCTAAGAGAGTGAAGTTGAAGGCTACAGAGCAAGACTGGAAGGACACTTGGGTCAAGGCTAAGGTCTTGTGGAGATACTATGTCTGAAGAGATAGTTTTCTTCTGTTGCAAGCTATTTAAGATGCCCTCAGTATCATCTTCCAATCTTCCTCTTTCACTACAGTTCACCACTGTATGATGTAAAAATAAAAAAACCAAGCAAGCACACAAACAAAAAATGCGCACAATTATAAGCAACCCTACCAAAAAAACCCCCAAAAAACTCAAATCAAAAACCAAACTCAAAGAAAATAAATGAACAAAAACCTCACAAAAAAAGCAAAAAAAAATCCAAAATCAAATAACAATAACCCATTCTCAGCTTTCAAGACAATGGATATGTAGGAGACACAGGACTCTTATGTACTGTTTTACAGGTTACGTTATTTGAAAATGCATTGTTTAAATTTTCATTTCTATTTTTAAATCATTAAAAACACCATTGGTGTTATAAAAAAATATTTCTGCATTTCTGATTTGCATGGGTTTACTTAATAATCAAATTAACAGTTAGAACAGTTTTCAAGGCAAGTGACAAAAAAGCAAGTGAAAATATATTTTTCTGCCATTTTACTTTTTTTTCTATTTAAATCTAGTGATAACTGAGTCCTGATAAACTGAACAACATCATTTAACAGCATGCACAATGAGAAGCTAAAAGCTTTTAATTAGACTCTTACTCAGTAGGGGTAAAAATATAATTTAAAAGACTCAGGGCAAAATCTGAATTGTTTTATATTTTAGCACAAAGCCACAGTTGGACTAAATTAGTTAACAGCTTATTTGCTAGTCTTCAATAGAAATTTGGATGCACACTGACTCCATGTTATTGTTTGCAGCAAAGTGTATATCTAGTTCAAAATAGTAATGTATAACAGTTTAAACAGTAGATGTAGAAGTTGCTTGTAGAGGTGGCTGTATTAGGAAGTCAAGACTGTGTTCAAGACATGACACACTCACCAGGTGAGAAAACAAATTAGTTTCTGTACTCTTAATGACATCACACTAACAATGCTACATTTTAGACTAGTAATAGAGAACCACTCAATTTCTGTCAAAGGAACACCAGACATAGTAAACCTAAGCATGCAGTATTTCCAGTTTTTCAGTGTTCTTTTTATCTTGTAATTTCCACTTAACACATTTTTGGATAACCAGCAAGAAAGAATGAAAGTAATACATATGGGAGAGAACACCAAGTGCGATCTTCCCCTGCTGCAGTATATAACAAAATTCCTATTCTTGGCACATGCAAGACAAAGGTAACACCATATCATAACTATTTGCACCCTAGAAAAGAAAATATTTGCCTCACTAAAGTCAGAGGTAAAGGTCCCTTTATTTTTACTGGTTCCAGGGGTATAACCTCAGTAAATATGGAATAAATGTTACCTCCTGGGATGTATCCCTCACATGTTCCACTTGCTTTTCAGACTTCCTCAGGCATGAAAGAGAAATCTGATACTACTATGCTGCACATCAGACTTAAAAACTATGAAAAATTACTCATCAGGCATCACTGTGGCCTTCCAGTACTGCTAGTAAAGGATAGCTGTCATTCCTGTTGCAATTGGCAGGTTCTTAGTATGTGTAAGGAACGTAGCTTTAGACTATCAGTGTTTCCTGCAGTAGAAACAAATAATAGGGAAAAAATACAGTGCCAAGATATTTTGGGGCAAAAAAGAAAGATGCAAAACCAAGCCATTGAGTTTGTCTACTTATACTGGTAATAGCTCTGAGGAAAGTTAAGAAGCTCTTTTCATAAATCTTACTCAGAGAAAACAATCCTGAGAAGCATGGGAAGAACTGCAAGATCTGGTCTTTGGATAGTGTTAAGTTTTAACCTTTCTTTCTTTTTATGTGATCTCTCACTTTAATTTGTAAGCATAAAGTTAAAAAAGCTATAAGCATTTCAGAAATTACATTACATTCTACAAGTATACAAATGGATTTAAGTAATGAATCCTGAGGATAGTGAGTCATGTCATGCTACCCTGCTATTTACACTGAACTTGTAAAAAATAACATATATTTTGTTTAAAAATATGACAAGTTGAATTCTCTTTCACTCATTCTAGAAGTGTCTCGAATTGCTGCAGAGGGGCAATCTTACTCAGAAAAGCACACCACGTAACATGGTATATATCAAATACGGAATTAACAGCTCTTATTAGTTCCCTTGCCAGCAGAGCAAATTAAGATAATTGAGCTCAAAGTATCCATGCAGTCCAAAAGTTATCGTTCTTCTGTGGCCAGGCAACAAAGTCTAATCCAATTCCATGCCAGCATAGATATAAGTTTTGAGTCTGATCCAATAAGCCCAATAAGAGTCAATGAAGAAAGTGGACAATGCACCATCGTTCAACACAGTCAGTAACACTTGGCAAATGGCACTAACTATCAAATGGTAATAAGTTTGCCCAAATATTCAAGCAGTGTTCACTTTCAATAAACTCTAAGGCTATCTTTAAAATTTCCTCCTAACTGGTTTACTAATTAACCTCTACCTGCCTTATCTTCTCCAGGCTGTCACAAGTATAGTATGTTTATTTCCACAAACATTGATTCAAATTAAAAAATGAACTCCTTTCTGCCACACTTGCATCATGTTTATGATCATTTTCTGCAAACATTCAAGGAATTGAATTCCACTTGCATAAGTGCCAGCAGGTTCTAATCAATTCCCATTAAAGTCAGTGATAGTCTTTCAGCTGTCAGTCCCACATCAATACGAATTGAAATTTACATGCTCAAGTATTTGCTTTAAAAGTGATATAGTTACGTGGAAAAGGACTGTTGAGTTAACGGAGGAGACAAGATTCTTCTAAAAATTTTAAGAACTATGTTGAGGAAATTTAAATTCAACATAGGTAAATAAAAGTCTTTTTTTCTGCTGTGCCTGTATTTGTGCCTTTCAGTGTGTCACAGACATAAAGCTACTTATTTTAAAGAAAAATTGCCAGCTTCTACAACAGATATATCAGTTTATCATGGTTTTGAGAAAATGTTTCCAAAGCCATTTGAGAAGCAAGAATCAAGCTGGACATTTCACAACAAGGACAGATCAACAGTTGATTTAAACTAAATGGAAACTCTGTGAAATGATAATGTCATTTCCATACAAAACTTAACACTGTAGATACTGTTCAGCAAAGTCAAGAGACATATCTTAAAACATTTGCCCAAAGCAAATGGTGGTTAATATCTTGCCTATACTGGATGAGGACTTAATAAACAAGATAAACTGAGAAGTTGCAATTCTACTACTGTTTTTTTCTTAGATCTGTTTTCCAAAAACATTTACATTGAGAAAGTGTTTTAATAGTATTCTCTTGGTCTCTGAAAAGTAATTGCCTCTATTGTCTTGATTCTAGGTTCAGGAAAGAAAACCTGAAATTTCCTCATCTTGTGTCATCTTGTTATTACATATTGACATCTGGGAGTGTTGCTGGCATGTGGATTCATTTACCACTATTTAGTGACATAAATGAAGGCTGGGGGATCTTGTACTACAAAACAGAGAAAATCTGATATATTATCTTATGGATGTTGTTATTTTTCTCCACTGAGACACAATACTAAGTCTCCACTTTTTACCAGTCAATAAATACTAAGAGGACAGATTGAGCTACTTTTTAAATTATTTTTTTATCTTCAAAATCTCTTAATGGACAGAATCAAAGAAAAAGAAGGGAGTCAGACATGGTAGAGGAGACTGACTGGCAGAATGCAAAGGCAGGTAGAACCCTAAACTCTGTTGAAGATTATCAGGGGCTGTCCTCCACATCACACTAGCAAGGGAGTATTTATGTTATCAACACATATCAACACTTACACTATTTTTATTACAGTGTATGTATACTAGCTTCAATGAGGTTACTCAGTTTATGGAGAAGTGAATGAACCAAAATCAAGTCAAAGTTCCAAGAATATTGTAAGCCTTTCCTTTATGAAAGACATAGAATGGGGCCAAATGCCAGCTTCTGCTTGGGGTAAAGCAAACTTTACACTGACTCAACATTGCTATTACTACAGAACAGTAAGATAGAGAATGAGGAATAGGGAACCTCAGAAATGAACGTCAATGTGTGCTCACCTCAGCCATAAACATGGGGACAATTCAGTACCATGCTGAAGGAAGGAGAGCTAAAGCTTAGGTCTAAATGGTTGTTTTGAAATGTCAAGTGTGTCAAAATGCTATCCTAGGGACAAAGTCAAACCAGTGATGAAATTAGAGAAATTGCAAAGGGGCTCTCAGTTATATTACGATACAAAATTTTGCATTGTCAGTGTTTTCAGTCTTGCAATGAAAAACAAAACAAAAAAACCAAAAACCAAAACAAACAACAACAAAAAGAAAAACAAAACAAAACAAAAAATGACAGCAACAACAAAACAACCAAAACCAAACCAATGAAACAAACAAAAAACCCAGAGCT
>NW_010200934.1:35992-44029 GCF_000695765.1 Mesitornis unicolor | reverse complement strand
TGAATTTCTGTCACTACTTTGTCTCCTTAAAATTAATGTGGGCTCAAAACTTCTCTTTTTATATTTAACATATTTATAAGTTTAAATATAGTTTTGCTAGATCCTGCAAAATTAAAATGTGTGAACGTGTAATTACAACATTAATGTTAGTCCCCTAAAAGGAAACTCCATGCACTTGCAGAAGAGTGATTGCTAGAATTATCAGACTAGTTAGTGGCTAATATCTGGACATTAACTCCTCAGAACCCAACAATTCAGTGATCCTGTTTGTGGAGAGAAAGTGGAAATATAGTCTGTAGAAAGACAGTTGCCTATAGAATTTGTTTTTAAGTACTGACAGAGAGAGATGAGATAATAAGGAAGAGCAGTGAGAGATGGGAACAGAGCTGGTTTTCCATAAATTTATTATGTAACATACTAACATTTGATATAAAGTAGCATATGGCATGAAAGCATGTGCTACAGATGGAGTCCATAGCTACACAGACATCTGACACCAAAGTATTTGATTTTGTGTCTGTCAACAGACAGGGTTTTTTTGGAGCTTATTCACCCACTTATTCTTCACAGCAATGTCGGTATTTTGTCTACACTTTTCTTCTGCACACTAATGCAGTGGGTTTTTTGCGCTGCTTTATGTAGACTTCTTGCGGTGGGTTGGCCCAAGTGGCAGCTAAACTCCCACACAGCTGCTCACTTTCTTTTCTGCCTCAGTAGGACAGGGGATAGAATAAGAAGACTAAGAGTGAAAAAACTCATGGCTTGTGATAAAGAAAATGAAATTGTTTACCAATTACCATCATAGACAAACCAGAATGGATTTGGGAACAACTAATTCACTGCCCATTAATATATATATGTATATATTTAATTGCTGTTTCAGGTATTGGGAGAGTGAAAAGAAAAACCCAACAAAAAAACCCAACAGAAACCCCCACACAAACAAAAACCCAACAAAACAGAAAAAGAAACATTTACACATCTACAGAAAACACCTTTTCTCTCCTTTTCTCAAACTCAAATTCACTCAAAACTCCTCTCCTCCTCTTCATTATTGCCACAGGTTACGCTCAGTCTCCTCAGTGAGTCAAGAGATGGTACAGTTTCCCTCTCCCTGTTCACTTTGCTGCTTTTAACTCTTTTTTCCTCCTTTTTCTCCCCCTGGTCTTCCTTAAATATGCTTTCCCAGAGGTGTCTCCATCTTGGCTGACAGACTCAGCTGTGTCCTGCTGTGGGTCCACTGGAGCCAGCTGGAAGCAGCTGGAAGCAGCTGTGTTCAGCATAGGGCAGCCCAATACCTCCTCCCACAAAGGCCAACCTTGCAGCTCCCACCACCGCCAACACCTTGACACCAGCACTCAATGCACTTCTATATTCTGCAAAATTGGGGATGTGTTGTGATGTTTGTTTTGGTCTGTTTCAACGGCTGGGTTGCTTTTTTCTCAAGGACAATTATGTTGAAGAAATAGGTCAGTAAGAAAACATTTTGCTATGGTTTATGTTAAAGAAATATCAGGATTAATCATATTTTTAACTGAAGTTGGAAATATCCATTATTTTTGATCCTAATTTCACAGTCTTGTACCCTACCATTGGGAAAATTCTACTGCTCTCAATGATTATCCTTATAGCTGTTGCATTATACTACACTGTATTGTACTATTACACCTGAGGAGCAAAATTTCCTTCTATGATCTTCACTAAAAAGCTCTCAGATATATTCATATATTTTGGATGTGACATCTCAAGTTTTAAATTGGTCACCATCTTGATGAAAAGAGAAGATACAGAAGATGCACTAAACTGGTTTAAATGTTGTTGACATGTGAGGCATCTTCTACCATGTATCTGTGGCATCTCATAGAGTTGTTATGAAACACTGAAGTCAAGTCTAATTTCTTCCCCATCTGCATAAGTGTACAAAGCTGTACAGAGCTGTGGAGATCCTGCTGCGTGACATAAGACAACAGAAAGCACAACCCAGTGTTCTGGTTTTAGTTTGGATAGAGTCAAATTTCTTCATAGTAGTCCCTGTGATGCTATGTTTCATATTTTAATGAAAACAGTGTTGCTGACACAGGGATGTTTTAATTATTGGTGAGCAGTGCCTCCACAGACTCAAGGCCTTGTCTGCCTCTCACACCACTCCACCAGGCACACAAGGAGTTAGGAGGTTACACAGCTGACCCCAACTGACCAAAGGAATATCACAGACGATATGACATCATGGTCAGCATTTAAAGCTGGGGGAAGAAGGAGGAAGGAGGGGACATTTGACATTATGGCATTTGTCTTCCCAAGTAACTGTTAACACGTGATGGAGCCCTGCCTTCCCGGAGATGGTTGAACACTTGCCTGTTGATGGGAAGTAGTGAATGAATTCCTTGTTTTGCTTTGCTTACGTGTGCAGCTCTTGATTTATCTATTAAATTGTCTTTATCTCAATCCATGAGTTTTCTCACTTTTACTCTTTTGATTCTCTTCCCCATCCCACGAGGGGCAAAGTGAATGAGCAGCTCTGTGGGGCTTAGTTGCCAGCTGGGGTTAAACTGTGGCACTTTGTCTCTTAAACTGCCTGTATCTCAGTGTCCTGGTTTGAGCTAAATAGAACTAATTTTCTGTTTAGTGATTTTACTTTTCAGCTCAGTCTCTTTTAAGTGACTGAACTTGCTGAAAACTAGCAGCATGTCTTTCTCAAACAGTGCTGCTAGAAGATATGCTCAAGGTCTGTTGTCTCATCCTGGGTGCTGTGTCTGTGCCTACAGGGGGAAAAGCGGACCCAAAACTGACCAACGAGGTATTCCATCCCACATACGTCATACTCGGTATAAAAACTGAGAGATCATGGGGGTCTTGTGCCTTTGCCCTTTTTCCACCATTCCTTCCATCTCAACCCTTCCATCCGTCTCGATCCTGTAGAGATCAAGGCCTGAGCAGAATCCTGCTCATTCATCTGCTGCTGATCCTGATTTGTGTGTCCTGCATCCTGCTCCCACCTGCTGCTGAGTTTGGTCTGAGACTTTTCCAGTGCCCGGCTCTGCAGAGCCTCTGGTGACGTATTCGTCATTGGGGGGGGAAGGGTGGGGGGAGGATTTTATATTGGTTTTGTATATATTTGTACAAATTTGTATATATTTCATTATTTTCCTATTTACAATATTATCTGTAGTATTAGTATATTGTTTCATTAAATCTGTTAATTTTATTTTCCAACCCGTAAAATCTGTCTCCCTTATTCTCTTTTCTCTTCCCCTCTGGGGAAGGAAGAAGGGTTAATAGAAAGCATCTGTCCAGGATCTAGTGACTGGCCCAGACCTAAACCATGACACTCAGCCCATGAGTTTTCTCAATTTATCCTTCTGATTCTCATCCCTATCCCACAGTCAGGGAAAGTGAACAAGCAGCTGTGTGGCCCTGAGCTGCCAGCTGTAGTTAAACCATGACACCCAGTGAAAAAATTAAGGAGAATTATGGACTAAATTGAACAACAGAGACATTTTCTTTTGGAGAAAATATCTACAGAGAAGCTATAATATCTGAAAAGACATTTGAGTTTGCCCAGAGCACACTCTCTGCCTTGCCCAGGTTCATATTTTGCCAAACCATTCATCATCCATGAACTGATTGCATTTATCCTTGGGCTGGGCAGTAAGACTATGGCACCTTCTTGTGAAGATGTCATCTGCTTTTTACTGGCAGTGGAGTCTGTGGTCTGGTGCCCACATTTAGATGGTGCATACAGAAAACAGAGCAGAGTGTTCAGTCCCGGAGTGCAAGGTTTGGGACAAGCAGACATCTGTCAGGAAGTGCCAGAGCAGGCAGGTATTTGCCCTGTCTCCAGGAGACCAGTTTGCCTGTTGTCTCACATAGTAGAGGGGGTTCCTCTTCTGGAGCACTGTTTGATTCAGTTACAGTTCAGCAACATTTCCTTTTCACAACTATCTTTCATGAGCCAGAAAAGGCACTTACTTTGTGGATGATGTCCTTGATGTACAAGGCGAGTTATCAGCTCTAATGTGAGGACGGTTTTAACAGGAAGATCAAAGACAACTTGTCAAGCATGTAAAAAAAACAGTTTAAGACATGTTTTTCATTAGATAATATATTTTTACTACTTCTTTGAGTACAATCAATATTGTATCGACATTTTCCAGTATGATAAGCCAAAAATATTTAAACTTTAAGATTTTTTTTTTGTCTTCAGGGTTGTAAGTCATTGTCTACAGTAGTTTCGTTACTGGTGGATTTTCTCAGATGAATGAATTTGAATTAATTTATCTGATACAACTCCTTTGAATATTATATTTGGTAACAAGACAAACATGGATTTGATACCCTTTCCTGCAGGAAGAGGGTCATATTTGTTGCGACAAGATGATTACTGCTAATTCAGGTGTTATCCTTTACAACTTAGATCTTGCTCCCTGACTAACATATGTGGCACAAACACAAATGAAAGAAAAGGAATAACCAAAGGTTGCATAAAAGACATTTATTTTTTACCTCAAATCTCTAAGTATTCACATGGCTGTCTAACCTTTATCTAATTCTAGAGATTGTTCAGTGTTTTTTTTTCCCATAAGATCTTGCATCCATTTGGCTACAGCTTTACTAGGTGTGAGGATGACATTTTCCATGTCATAGATATTTGTGATTATATTGGGGTTTTCAAAAAAATTTCAGGAAAACCAGTTCATCAACTAGAATGAAGACACTGTTTTGTCAATATCAATAATAATGGTCATACCAAGCAGTGAATAAGAACATGATTTTATGAAAGAAAATGTAACATAGGACAATGTAATCAAAGATTATATCCTAATTTGCTTTCATCAGTGGGGAGAAATTCCGAATTAGAAATGTAGCACCTGCTAAGTTTTGGGCATTTGACAGTAAAACTTTAAAACTCCTTTAATGTTTGTTTCTATGTGAATGTTTGTGTTTATTTAAAATTACAGATTGATTTTATCTCAGATCTTCCAAATTGAAAGCACTTCTAGATTTTGGCATGTATATATGTCTTACTACTGTATTCAGTTTACCATTTGATTTTGCAGGTGTTAGTCTCTTGACTGCTCAAGTAGCAGCAAGTTAAGTGAGCAACACAATGTGCAGACAGGAATGAAAGGAGTGTCTTCAGAAGCCAGACTGCCTTAAGCTGTTTAGCGAACTTCCCCTGTGGCTGGTTCAGATGAATGAGCATAATTAACACGAATCTCCAGTGGCAATGCAGATGACAAATGGATGATTATGCAGTGAAAAACTCTGCCTTTATGTCACCAAGATCTGCAGTTGTGATTGTTAATTTTCTCTCTCTCTCTCTCTCTCTCTCTCTCTCTCTCTCTCGCTTTGGGGTATTTTAAAAATAACAGAAAGATTCTTGCTCACAAATAATAACAAGTCAGTAAGCACTATATTAAGCTTATCATTAAATTCAGAGCCTACATGAATAAGGAGTTTTAGCTAATGAAACAGAAAGTGAAAGATCAATACCACTCAAGTAAATACAATATAGGATCCAATCTACCACTACTGAGGCTTTGATGGCAAAAATTCAATTTTTCATGATGCCTGTAGAATTGGGTTGATAGCAAGCTGTATATATAAATGTTCTGTAAAATAAGGGAATGGCAAACTATGCAACTCCATAAGGAACACCGATTTTTTATTGTCAAATATCTAATTAAATCAGTAACTGAGTCCAAGTCAACTAATCAAAATACGTGAAAGTCACATTTTTATCACAGTCATTAAATTCTATAACAAGGACATGGCTTTAGATGTAAATTAACACTTCCATGGAAGGCACTGTGGTGGCAGAAGTAGTACCTAAGTATACCTTACTGTTGTGCTCAGGAAGGCTAGAGAACAGAGCTCGAGAAAGGTATCAGAAGCAACACAGTTCCAGGAATTCAGGAAGAGCTGACAAAGACCCATCCTCACAAAACAGTCCAGATTTGTCTTACATAATGTACAATGCAGAGTCCTGATCAACAACAACTCTTGTGCCAAACTGAATATTTCAATAAAATATTTGCCCATGAGAAAGAAAGCAAATGAAAATACTCTTATCTCTGCTAAGAAGCTGTGCTTTGAAGCTATGAACGGAGAGATAAAAAACAGCACTGTTCAGTAGCCCAGTATTTTGACTCAGCTTCTTAAAAAGTATCTAAGTCCTTACTTCTGTTGTATGTACTCTGCATTGGGCTCGTGAGCTTTTAAAGAAAGTTCAGTTTTTCATGTGCTCACACCTACAAAGACCATGCTCCAAAATACCACATAACATACTGCATGCTGTTTGAGTTGTTTTTTTTTCTAAAGGAAACTCCTAATGTGCTTGGCCAACAGTTTTTCTTTTGGAAACACATGGATTTTGATTTACAGACCTGATGGTCTGTGTTAAAATAATTTTATTCCAGAGGTTAATTCTTCTCACTATGCATTGCGTCTAATTTATTTTCTGAATAATCTAACTTTTACTTCTAATCCATGGATTTTACTGAGGCAACACTTTGCTAGAATAGTAGACATTCTCATATTGACTATTTCTCCCATTATAGAAAAAGAGACGTCCAGACTGTGGTTTTATATTCCTCAGCATGGCAATGCCTGTTTCTCACTGTTGATTCTGTAGGTTAAACATTCAGGCTTCCTGAACGCCTTCATGCCTTCTCTGCTTAAAATCCTGTTAATTAGGGCACATTCATTGGGGATGTGAGTTTGAATTGACTCTGGCAGAAAAGGAAGTCTGAACCTGGGCCTCCTGCCTTCCTCAGAAAATATTCTGTCACAAGATATTTTAGAATGTACACCCACAGCCTCCTCTTCTCTCAGTGCTTTTTGAGGAACTAGCAACTGAAACTCCACTGCCTTACAGCTTAGTTCTGTCAGTTTGTCTGAGAATACCATTTAGGTTGAGGTTTCCTAGGGGACTGAACTGAAACAGTGAAATTCAACATCCTGGCTGGACCTAGTTATGAGATAGTAAACAAGCCACTTGAAACCAGGACAACTTGAAAGATTCAGTTCTGGTCATATGAGAAGCATAAAGAGAATAAAGACTTCCTATAAAGTAAGGGCTGACTTGCATGGTAGCTAAGCAAGATATTTTCAGAATGACAGTTTTACCTTGGTGGGTGTTATCACTTCAGAACATATAATCCTTTTAGATTTGGCCTGTACAATGTAACAGAAAAGCACCATGGCTTTCTACAGAGCAAACGAACGACCAAATAGACTAAAGCACTTTACAAATACATAATGGTAAGCTGATGAAAGAGTTTTGTCCATTGAATGAACAATAATACTCTATCCAGAAAGCAAAAGTATTTAAAATATTGCCACATCTATAAGCTACTATTGTCATAACAAATTAAACCAAATATTTTCCTGCTTTCAATAAAGAGGGCTGAGCAGCTGCATGGTTGCAGCCACTTAACACAGGACACACTGCAGCAGCCAGCATTATTAGAGGGCTCGTCCTTTTTGTAGTTTTATGTTCTCCCCACGCTTCTTTAGTAAATCTCTGCTCAGCAGAGATGAGGGACATTGGCCAGAAAAAATCTGTGAGAAGATTTGTATCAGCTTAATTCTCTATGACCACTGCAGTTCCAATTAGGATGTTCCACTGTAAATTTTTGACGCTACAAGTCCTAGTCACAGCCTAAGGCCTAACCATGTACAGATTTAACAAGGATTTTAATCTGTACACATGAATGCATTTATGTATTAAGCTAACCTAGAGCTAAGTCTTTACAGTCATAACATCAGCATAGTCACAATCTTCTTCCAGCTGCAGTTAACACTGGCTGAAAAATTAGTTCCCAGCCCCAGAGGCGACTGTTGTCTCTCTGACCTGCCATGTGAGTGCTCCCCAGGCCTTTCTATTCACAACAAACCAGAATTGCTTTAAAAAAAACAATATAGCCATGCTATTCTGGTTTATATGGAGTAAAGTGATCTCACAAGCACCTGAATTGGGGTACCTGAGGAGGTAGTACCCTCTGGAGACCTGCAACAGCAGTTAGCAGGGTAGCA
>NW_010200934.1:8021-35961 GCF_000695765.1 Mesitornis unicolor | reverse complement strand
AATAGAAACTGTGATAACTCTTTGTCCCGCTTCCTCTCTGTAGGTCTAAGGAAGAAATTGACTGGCCTGAGAAACTCATTCAATCTTATTTTCATATTTATCTACCCACTAATGGAAAAGTCCAGTAAGAATTTTGATTTAATTTATCTGAAATTTCATTTTGCCCAGCTAACATAAATGACCTGTGACACCTCCCCACAAATTAACAGAAGTTAGTTTCTAGAGACAACTATCTGAATAATATTATGTGCAGAAATGCCACAAGATTATTATGGAAGCACAATCATATACAGTTGTTACACCATTGAAAACTATTAATAATTTCTAAAATTATAACCTTATCTCATCTGCAAGATAAACCAAGGAATCATTTAAGAGACTCCCAAAATGTAGAACTAGGCCATGTTAAATTATATGGTAATGCAAATGCCGCAAATTGTAATGCATTTCTGTGTATACATATAATACTCTATCCATTATCTCATCAAAGATTCAGGCTAATTAAGATGAAGATGTTCTGGCAGTGAGCCAAATTAGTTTTAGCTAGGACATAAAGTGATAGTATCCTTTCTCTAAGCAAAGAAATGCCCAGAGAGAAGCAACCAAAGAAGTAATGTTACACTACTTCTTTTGAGTCAGAAAACAAAATATTGGGAAGAGAATGAATTTGAATAGTAGATTAAAATTTGATGCTATTTTAATGGCAAAGTAGAAATAGCTGGTTGTGTTTAGCTGGCATATATATGCCGAAAGAGAGAGAGGGGAAAGCTATTAACTCAAATGACAGCAAAGAGCTGTTGAGCAGCCAAGTGAAGGCTCAAGAATCTGAGACAGAAAGGAAGAAAATTAGGCACACAAAGGAATTAATAGAATAAAAATTTAAGACTTTTCAGTTTTAAAATTCTAATTAATTCAATATTTTATTTTTTATTTTTATTTAATTTCTCCATTGGGACAGGTTGTAATCCTGAATATTTTGTATGTAAATAATATTGTTCTAAAAATTTGTGATAAAATAAGTATTTAAAATTAAACCATTAGCAAAATGATTAATAAAAGGACTTCTTCCTATAACTATACTACTGAACACTTATACTGCATTTTTCATTTTCGAAGTGCTCCATTAACATTAACTAATTCAAGAATGTTCTGACAAAGGCTTCTGATAAAGTCCATTACATAAAGCTATTAAGGAAGCTTGGTGAGTGCTTGATGAAAAGCAAAGTATACTTATGGCATATATACTTAATACAAGGCAGAAATACAAAAATTGACAACAAATGGTGAATTCACATATTGTGTAAGCAGTTATAGTAGCATAAAATGGGGACTAATTATACCAGTCCTGCTTTAAGAAAGCTTAAGCATATCAAGAGTTCGATAAGAAGCAACCTCATATTAGTATGGTCTCCTGTAGTGAAAAAAACCCAAGTAACTTAATGCAGAGTGCTCACAATGATATTTATAACACCTGAGGGACACACTTGCACTTTTAGCTTTCAGATAAATAAATAATAAAGAAGAAACCAAAAAGTATGTTGTTTTGAAGAGATACATGTGTCTTGAGGATATTCCTTTTGCATATAAGCAAAGAAAATCTGCGGTGCAAAATCACGTGATTTATTTATTTGATACCCTGAAGTGGCTGGTCTTTATTTTGTTGGAGATGCATTAACTCTCTTATTGTATTGCACCAAACCACAAAATTTTTATTACAAAATGAACATACGTCTCTTTTATTGCTAGGTATGCACTATTTGCCACCCTATACACAGGGTGTGGAACTCCATCCAGCAAAATTCTAAGCCAGGACAGGTCAGGCACAGCTAAATTCATACCCTATGTTAGTCAGAAGTTGTATGCTCCAAGAGTGATTGCTTTAAGACACAGCACCTGACATGTCAACTGTCCTATCATCCTCCCAACTATTAACCCCAAGATAAACCTTCAGCTTCAGAACCTCAAACAGAAATAGCTGTGTTCTTTTACCTGCTCCCTATTGTCTGGTGCTCTTTACTCTAGAAAATTATCCCCACTTTTATGCTACTTGCCTATAATTCTATGACGAAGAACATCAGTAATAACGAGTAAATCTCTTGTTCATTCATCCTGAATTACATGGACTGGATACCATGAGTAAAGGAAGCCAGGAATAATTTAGCACCTATTTATCATGGAAATAAGAGTCCTTTATAATCAGACCTTCAAAGATCAGAAGGATAATGATCTCAAAATAGGGCTTCAAAGCATAACATTACTATGCATCTGGCTTCAGACATATCCATCATTAAAGTATGTATTACAATATCTGTGCTAAAAATCTCATGTCATTGATCTAGGAGACTTATCAATCATCACGATCACAAAGGGCTACTCAAGGATAGCTGGAGAAGAACAAGTGTTGCCACCAAGGTGATGAGTTCATCAGTGAGTGAGAAATTGAAGTTTCAAGTGTATCTGAAGCCAGCTTGTAGATTAAGAACAGAGTTTCTTTTTCTGAGACTGAACTAGAAAAATAGTACGGATGGACTTGTTTGTTCTTGAAGACTTAATTGATATAAACAGAGAATGCAGAAACAGCAGGTGTCGTGCATAAGTTCAGACTTGGAACAGTGGTCATGTCAGCTAGTCTTAAAAGAAGGACTTGTAATGGGGCAGAGGAGTTGGAGTAGGGTTATTTGACAACTAAGTTGTAAATAGCAAAACATCTGAGTTGTATAATACAAGTCATTAAATATAAAGGTTTCCTTTTACTGATTTCAAGACAGACCAATGAAATTTAAAAGAGTGGAAATCTGTACAAAAGGTAAAAGCAAATTGCAAGGCTGCACTGAGATAAGTATTTTCATATTTAGTGATCTGCAGAATAACAAAACAT
The DNA here is from genome assembly GCF_000695765.1 of Mesitornis unicolor. NCBI lineage: Eukaryota > Metazoa > Chordata > Aves > Mesitornithiformes > Mesitornithidae > Mesitornis > Mesitornis unicolor. The sequence continues at coordinate 33,083 of NW_010200934.1, read as the reverse complement.
CAATTAGATTAGGCTTGTGGCAAAATTAAGCTTCAGAAAAAACAGTACAATCAGGAAGATGACAATGCCTTGTTAATTTTGTGCATATGCATTCAGCCTTTGCTGTTTCTTTGGAAAGAAAATAATTTCATTTTTCAATACAATGACAGCCATAAATGTCAGAGGTTTAACTTCCCATAGTCTCTACAGTTATGTCTCTCTGCTGATTTTTTACTGTTGCATCATGCCATAGAGGATTTGATCATACCATTTTATGGCATAAAATAATAGAATCATAGGAAATATAAAACCAAAAAATAGCTCAGAAGTTCATCCAATTTTTTTAATGTACAAAATCCCCTTTCTTTTAAGATATTTAGTGACGGAGACTCCTCAGGCCTTCCAGCCAGCCTATTTCAGCATTCAGTTTCACTGGTAAACTTCTAGAAACTTCTGCCAAATATTTTTCCTTGCTGCAGTTTGAGCCCATTATTTCTAGTCCTGGGCACAGTGAATAGATTATTACCTTTCTCTTTGAACCAGTCTCCTATGATTCTGAAAACTATTATTTCTTGTCTTAATCTTCTCTCCTCTTGCTTTAAATAAATCAAATGTCTTTGATCTTTCCCCATGCTCCAGAAACTTCTAATCCTGTACTAGTTAAAAAACGATCTTAGAACTGCAGTAGAAATACACTGAAAGGCAAGAAAGACATAGCCTAAATAATGAAAGACAAACCATGAGTCATTGCTGGTCCACTGTGTGTGTTTTCTAGAAATAGTTTAACTAGATTGACCAAGAGTACAACATCATCTGCTTCCAACGTATTGTGACCAGGTACCAAACTCTTTGGTGTTGTCACAGTCCAGTCCTTTCTGGATTATCTACATATCATCCTCATCCTTACCTCTTCTCTGAAATGAGACATGTGGGCTGGGCAGAATTTACAAGCCTGACTTCACCTTTAGGTATTATGTACCTTAGGGAATTTGAACTGGTCTTTAAATTCTCAGTCCATGTCCCTCAGTCCCCATGCAGCTTTTCTTCTTCTTTTCCCACATCAATATAATTGTGGTATCCAACTCTTGTATTGAAGCATGCAGATCTTTACAGATCTGGTGATGTATTCATCACTTTTCTCTAAATTCTTTGCAACTACAAACATGAAGCAAATTAACAAAGACAATGGACTTGTGTGTGCACTTTTTATCACTAGACAGTTTATGATGCAGCTAAGATAGCCCAGTGATTTTGTTCCTTTGATTTTCAGCTGCTTTGACATCTAGCACACTTCAGGCTTACTTTTTTCTTTCTTCAACTGGTGCAAACTGCAGGTAACACTTAAAATGAAAGGAGCTTGGCCAATGTGAAAACATGGCACCTTAGTCTCATGGCAATAAAAGTCACTCTTGTGCCTTTGTTCTGTCCTCTATTGGACATTAACTTAACAGTTAATTAATCAAGGCTATTATTTGCAAAGTTAGTAAAACATTTTCTCTTTTATAGTAATTTAGTAAGGTTGTGGTGGTTTTTAAACAAGAAACCCTCTCTTTCCCATTGCTCTGTCTCTACACTCACAATCTTGGTATGAAAGGAATTAACTGTCTGGTCTCCTAGGGTACCTGAACAGTTGCTCTGAACATTTTCCCAAACAGCCAGACATAGCCATCCTATGGATCTACTCATGCTGTGTACTTGCATGTGGCATGTAAACTGTGTTCACTTGCCTTGGCAATGAGTAGAGCAACAGTGTGTTATGACCAACTGGGAGGTTAAGCTTCTGTTTCTCACCAAGCAGATTCAGTATGCACACGTTCACAGTAGGGATCTAGTACATGGCACCACAAAAGATACAGTTAGCTAACACTGGACTGTGGGGAACTAAATGAGTCCTTTACCTGATTTTTGTAAAATACTCCAAAAAAAGTAGTTCATTAAACACTCAGCTTGAGTTTAATATAGGTCAGAGGCACCATCCATACATAACCTTGCACAACAGGTCTTTAGCAATCATTTTAGCATGCATTTTCACAGCATAAGCCTCTCTGAAAAAAATATAATTCAATTTCTCTCCAAGATGTGTGTGTGAAATATGCACATTTCTCATCAAGAGTGCAATGGTTCAGCTTAAAAGCCAATATTTGAGACAGCAGAAACAATAGGTTAAGTGAAATACAAATGATGTGTTTGCAGACTGAAGTAATTTCCAAGTTGAGGGAAAGGCCTAGAAGGCTTTAGCTGGAAAAATACAAGTAACTAGTGAAAGAGACTTAAGAAATTTGTTTTACTATGTAAGTATGTCCTGTCCTTATTTTATCTTTCTTCACCTTTACTCATTGCCTTTTCTGAGATTGCAAGGGCTTTCTGCATTTAAGAAAGTTACAGCACTTCATATTCACAATTACTCTTATTGGGGCTGAATTTTCTTATGCTGTACATTAGAACAGAGGCTAAAAAATTTCACTTTTTAGTGAAATACTTTTAACAAAAATACTGATCACTCTTAAAGCTATAGGAATAGGCTATAACATTTTACTAAACATCTGACTTTTTGCTGCTTTACAAAAAACAGAATATTCACAATATTCACATGTGATCTAAAGCAGAGTTAATAACAGTGCTGTCATACTTTTGATGGTATGAGCAATATGAGGAAAGATGTGTAGGTTAATGTGGTATCTTCAATTAGTCTGTTGCTTTGCTTTCTAACATTAGGAATGACTTAGAGAAATAAATACTATAGACTATCATTTGATCTAATAAATGATCCTACAACTCTAAAGGAGAGTAAGATAGCTACAATAGACACACCAGACTACCTGTAAAAAAATATGTTAAAATGTTAAATTCTAAAATAATTGTCCACCAATGCATTAGTGAACCTTGGTGCACTCATCTTCCAGTTACCCAGACTGAAAACTAAGAACTTAATGTGACACAAATTTTCCCTAAAGAAAATGTATGTGGCTTTTATAGAACAGAGCAAGCAAATTCAAGTTAAACATTACTGAGAATGTCTTGTTTATGGTCTCATGTGGCGATTGAGAGACGGGACGCAGCTTGATGCAAGCAAAATGTCGGTTTATTGTGTGCAGTGGCTTCCTTATATACGTTTACATGGGCTGCATATTTTAAACTGATTGGTTCATTTACGCGCGGCTGCATTTGATTGGTCAGTGATGCACCCTTACACTAACAAACACCTCTTGCCTTTCAGGCAGAGCCCGTGATGGCTTTCTCAGCAGGGTGCCTGGAACTTGCCTTTCTCAGGGTTGAAATACCTGTTTTTCCGGTCCTTGTTTACCCCTTTTATGGTCATGACTTGAGCAGCACTCAGGGTCCTGCTCCCCAGGCCCCGTCCTACAGTCTCACTATTTAAATATCTCAATTATTGTGTCTCAGATTACCTCAACCATCAGAATTGTACTTGTGAGCTGTCAGAGGTTTGCAATCAATGGCAGAATTCATATTATTTTTGTAGGTACAGAATAAAATTGTAAGTCAGTCAGAACTAGAAGTATATAGAGGGTTCCTACAGAGTAGTACTTCAAAGCAGATTCACAAATAGAAATGAGAGAAGTGTTGCTAAACAGGAATTAATATATCCATTGGCAGAAGTTTCTGAACAGTTACAAATGAGAGACCCATATACCACATTTGCAGTAACTGCAAACAGCTATCAGAACAATTGAGAAAAATTAAATTCTTGTGACAGGGGAACGCAACAAAACAGTCAGGGGGGCAGGTGCATGGTAAAAATGCTGTCATCTTATATTCCATAAAATAAAACCTGTTTTCTTCTAAAAGAAAGAGTAAGAACTCCTCTCTGTCCCTCTGCAATGACAGGACTTTTCTAGGAATCACCGCTTGGTGAGAAAGATGCCATCTTGCATGACTGATGAGAAGCGTGAATGTCATGCACAGATGCAGCAGTCCTGGTCCTATAAACTGAGAAAATATTTGAGAGGAGTTTAACATTTGCTGAAAGAATTCAGCAACAGGAGTTTAATACAAATGTCCTTGTGACAAAAAATTTTTGAGTCACAGCACAGCACTGAAGTCTGAGCATGCAGTTTATGTGCCTAAATTAGGACACTCAGTCTGGCTTTGGTTCTCTGTCTAAGGATTCCTCCAATCCCACCATCAGATTCTGCCTCTGGTATTAGAGGGAACCTGTTGATGAAGATGGTTAATATAGTAAATAACATCTTTATACCAGTACTGTAAACAAGTGTATATAAACACTGGAATTATTCAAAAGCCAAGATAAAAATAGTACGAATTATTCAATCCAGTACAGAAAAGCAAAGATTTTAAGCACATATCTATCATTAAGCAGATACTTAAAAACTTTTATATATCAGGGCCTCTTAGAAGACTTGTAAAGTTTCGACTGTTTCTTAGTTTGAGATCTGATCATTAGAATTTTTTTAAAATTATGTTATAATGAGATCATACTACTGGTTATAACATTAATTTGTCCTTTGAGTGAAACAAATGCTCTAAAATGCTCATCATTACTTCCAGAACAAAGTTGTTGAAGATTTTAACTTTCTATCATATTTTTTTATCATGTCAAAAGCTTACTTGACTGAAATTAGCCTTGTTTCTTACATTTACTGTGCTTCACTGGTTATTTATAGTTTCAGAAAATAATCTATTTTACAGTATAGTGTTATTATGCTACAAGGAAATAAAATACTAATCTGACTAAACTGGTTTGGGTTTTTTTGGTAATTTTATACAGCATAGAATAATTACGATTATTTTTCTTGGTAATTACAAATGATAATTATATTTGAAGTTACCATAAAAATGTATGACCTATAAATCAACAATAAATAATGCAACCATCATCCAGCTAGCACATCGATAAACTAGTTTCATTATAGCACCACCAACTGCAAAACTCTTAATAAGTTCAATACAGACAATACAATATATTTGCCAGTGGCACAAATGAGATTATATAGCAGTCTTTTTTTAATGTATAGGACATCTTTTTCCAAGTTTGATGTGTAAGTCAATTTTATTTTACAGTTTCCAAATTTTCTATGCACAACAACTGCAAGAGAACTAAACATTATTAAATTAGCACAAACACTGTTAATGTAAGCAGAATGCAGGAAAAGACTATTGTCTATTATTGTTGAGTTATATAGTCACAAGATAGTAGAAGCAGAATTTATGTTTTGAGTTAGATAATGGATAAAGCAGTAATGTTCTGATGGGACATTTACCTATGAATACTGTTTCATGTATTAAAAGTTACCCATCTGCAGTATGCATACTGCAAGAGTTTTCATGGTAAGAGTAATGTACTTATATTGTTGGTACAATACCAGCCGAAACAGAAAACTTAAATATGTATACACAAGCACAGCACTAGAGAAGATTCAGTACTTAACAGATGGCTAGTTCTGCAGAGCTGTTTTAACAGATGGTTGGCATGAAGGTCTGGAATAAAAGTTTATAAGAGTTTGGAAGCTATAATCTTACAAAACAAGACTTCTCTATTCCCATGAAGCTAATGTATGGAATCATGCTGCTGCAAGTAATTAATACAAGGTTTTATTTATTACTGGTAACGAACTTTCTAAAACCCAGTGCAAGTGATTAAAAAAAAAGTTTCCTTACCAACTATTGTTACTTGGTTTGTTTTCTTTTGAATCACTGAAAGCAAGTGTGCCCATGCATAAGCTTGACAACATTTTTATCTGAATATTTGGGAATCCTCCTGGTTATGAAGTATGCATGGTGCTCAGACTATAGGTATCAACTCAAAAGAAACGTCACATCCTCCTAGGGTACCTTCTTGGATAACTCAGTTGTCAAAGTTGTTCCAAAGGAAGCAAGCAGAGGCTAATCCTTGAGATCCCTGATGATTCCATGGCTTGAGAGCATTAGATCTTTTGTGAATTCTACCACCCTCATGCAAACAAAAATAATTTCAAAAAGAGGAGTAAAACACAAAATATAAACACAAAACCCACAAAAATGAAACATAATTTTTTTTACATTTTATGGTTGGAAATAATTTTCCATTAATCCAAAAGAAGGAAAAACACCCCCAAAAACCTAACAAAACAGAAAATATTCACCCAGTAATATTTAACGGATGCATTATCAGTGCAAGAGGACTCTGAGCAACCTGATCTAGTGGAAGATGTCCATGTTTATTGCAGGTGGGTTGAACTAGATGAACTTTAAAGGTCTCTTCCAACCCAAACCATTCAACAGTACTATGATTCTAAGACATCTGAATAATTATGACTGACAACCAAAGAAAGGTAAAGAGAAACTATGTGATAGGTGGAGGACTGATGAAAATTATTAAGTGAAAGTTGTGAATTTAATGTAATGGCCAAGGTAACAAGGGCCAAATTAACTATATTTTTTAAATACAAAGATATAGGTGAACTCACATGTTCAATCCAAGTCTAGATTAAATTCTTTATGAATTTTAATGTGTTCTCTCCCATGATTTGTTATAAACAAATATATATTTGTTATAAACAATATATATTTGTTATAAACAAATATATAATGGTGACAAACATAATGATATAGATTATTTTAATTTATAAGTTACCATAGAAAAAGAAGACTTAAAAAAAATCTATATTTACAAGATAAAAGCTATTTATCATTAATTATAATTACAGTAAAACCTACATTGGATACTTGTTACAGTTATATTTTCACATGTTGCATTGTGAAATCAGTCATTCAAACCAGAAAGTAACAGTTTTCGTCTTTTCAGAAAACAACTGAAAACAGTATGTTGGTATTAAATGGTATATTTAACTCTTATTTTTATTGTTAGGGAAAATGAAAAATCTGTCTATTCTACTTATAAAATCATGCAGTAGCTGTTCTTAATATTGTGCAGTAACAAATACTTTTCAATTGTGAATTGGGATAGATCTTCCCTGATTTTTTGTGTCCAAAGTTGTCATCAGTACTAGTCCACTTTAAACAGAGTATTTTAGGCAGATGGGATGCACTGAGCTCTAAGGCTGATCACCATTTTCATTTCATTTCAGAGGAAACCTAGGTACCCGCTTAGATCAAGTATGAGGAGAGTGAAAAGGACAGGGGAGAGATACAAAATGTGAACAACAGGATGAAGACACAGTGGTAGGAAACTATTTTTACAGAGAAGTTTGGAAGAACTACAAGAACTAAGAACATTCCATCTCTACATATATGGATATCTGCACTCTGGAAATCAAAAAATAAATTCACCAAAGCACTTAAAACAAAAATCCTGCCTGACAAAACAATGATCTTCAAGTATCTTCAAGCTGGTTACCACCAAGTCCAAAAATGCTAGCATTCAGAGGAACATTAGAATTTTACATTAGAATTTCTAGGCCTAATTCCCTGGCATCCTTCTCCCCAGTAAGTGCTGTTGTATTCCACCATTAGTTCCAAAGAAATGTGCACAAAATTATGTTTACAGTTCTGAATATCAGTATTTCTGCTGACTTAATTATTAAGCTTGTGCTTAGGTGTTTTAGAGTAGATCAGTTTAAAAGAGACTTCACTCCAATCAGAAGACACACTTTTTGATAATTTAACTTAGTAAGTTTTAAAGTCAAAGAACCTTTATGACTTGATATGCTTGAGACAATTTATCAACAGCTTTCCCTCTGTGCAGATCATTCTTGTATATTGAATAATGAACTTTTCACTCCATTTTTAGCACATCTTCTCCTTCAGCATATAACTCCTATACTGGCAATTTATAATCCGTGGCAATAGTAATGTTAATTAATTATAAAGCAACTCTTTGCTGAGGTACTGAACATCATACATAATTATAAAAATAATTACAAATTTAACAGAAACATAATAAAAATCAAATTTACTACTATTTCATTTCACTGAAAAAGATTATGTAGTAGTAGACTATAATGTATTTTTATGAGCAAAGCCAACCACTAATACTTTTCAAACTTTTTTCATGTGATGATGTCAAAGTGCCTCATGAACAATAAATTAAATTTTGCAGCAAATCTCAAAGGTGCATTAGGCACAATAAAAGAATGAATCCTGTTGTTCTTTTCTGCCAGGTCCATCAGGACTTAATTTGGGGTTTAACTCTTCCTGATAGTGTTTGCAAACAAATGCATAGCTCTTCAGCTTTCCACTTGACAGATTTGAGGAAAAGATTTTCCTTAACAAGTTATCATATGTATTACAAGTCACTAGCTGCTCCCTAGAGAAATACTTACGAAGTAGAGTTTGGTCTTCTGCTTCATTATTTATTTAATTTTTCTTATTTATTTGTATGACAGACTGGAATATATTGATGTAGCTGCAGAACACATTCACAGCAGCAAAGATCAACTATATAGATCTAAACAAAATTCCATTTTTTTTCTGATTGAATTGAAATTGCAATCAGAAATATTTCAATTTGGAAACTTTGCTCCAGAATTTCAGCAGTCCTCAGTTTATTCTCCTCTCATCACCCCAACTTCAAACAATTTATCTTGTTCTCATTGAGATATCTTCCACTAAGAGAGGAAGTGCATTACAGAAAACACAGTTCAGGTTGCAATATACAAACCATTTGTCATAAGTTCCATTTATTGCACTTCCTTATTAAAAATGCTCACTTTCTAACATTTGTTTTAAGGCAAAGAGACACTTTTATAAATGGTTGCTTTCTAAAAATTGTATTGACACAGTTAGAGAAAATTAGCATAAACAAGCCATGTCTGCATAGCAGCAACCTGCATAGGAGCTTTACATAGTACTGCCAACCACTAAGTCATCTTATCCATCCATATCGGAAAGTGCCATGTCAACAGAAGTAGCGATATCTTTGTAAAAGCTGTACAAGACAAACCAACAATGCTTGTTGCAGAATGTTGACATTTTCCACCTATCACATCAGTCAGATGGTCACTGATAAAATCATTACTTTAAGCTAAAGTGTTAAAAAAATAATTGTTGAGACATGTCTGTTAAAATCATGGTTTACTGCACTTTTCTATCCATTTTCCACATTTCTGATGCATTTGAGGCAGCCTATTCCAAACAAGATGCAGCAGCTTTTTCTCTCCTTCTGTCTTGGAATGTCGCCCTCTCTCACTTCAAACTCATCCTGAATGACCTGTGTCAGGTGCAGCAGGAGTCAGGGACTCCCCAGGTCCCTAAGGGCAGGACTCGGCAGCCAGAGCTCATCTCAGCTGGGGGGCTGCAATGGAGCCCTGGGCATGGTGGGGGGAGCCCCAGGAAAGTGGACAGGGACAGCAAGAATTAGCAGTACTCTCAGAATCTTGACAGCCCACAACTCAATGCTGGACACTGTTTTATGTACAAAATTGCAGTCAAGCAGAAAAATCCAGGCAGTTATAGCAGCTCTCTTTTTTGGCTTTGTAGATACTATAGCCAAGACCTATAACAGCTGTATTCATATCTAGTTTAAAAGGGGAGGGATTCTCCATGGGAAACAAATGTATGTGACTATATATTCAGACCTACTCTGATCTATTGCAGTACCAACATGTTCCTACTGGAAAATAATTTTTTGAATCTAAAGGGATTCTTTTTTTTTAAATAATCAAAGCAATATTTTGCAGAAAATTTCCAGATTCAGCATAGTATTCCTCAGGGCTCACCTGTTCAAGTCAGTTTTTCAACAGAAGAAACTGAAAAAGCAGGAAAGTACAACCATTTACCACATAATTCTCTGTATCATGATGAGAAGGAAGAGTTCCTCCTTTTTCAATACACACAATCATAATCTCAACTTTTTTCCCACTTAGACGTAGGGGTGCATGTAGCAAAAAACCAGGATTATGCAAATACAATCACTTTAATTATTCATCTGTTTCCTACATGGAAATACAACTGTAGTATTTAATTTATCTTGCTTATAAATTTGGTTCATTTTCAGCTGAAATTTTCTGCCTCCTCTTCCCCCAGTGCTTTCTCACTCCAGTTTTCATGCAAATTAAATGAGAGACTCAAGTACTGATTTCTTGATTAGCTTATGTAAAAGATGTATTCCTCTTTCTGCATTGCTCATTGCCAGTTTAGGGAGGGAACAAAACCAAATAAATATGAACCTCTCACTAAAACTAAAAATAAGTTATATCTATTTGCAGTTGAGTTAGCTATCCTCACTTACAGAGTTATAGGGTTTCCCTCCCTCAGTCAATGCTATTTGGATGTTTACCATGAATTGCCTGCCTTTCCTGTACACTGGAATAATAAATTTCTATTGGCCAATTTTATGCCACCTAACTGGAGACCTTAGATTAAAGAGCATTTAGAGAGATTATACTCCTACAATACCTTTGAACATGGTGATTAGGATCATTTGTGGACTTATGCTCACCCATAAAAGGACTGTTTTCCCCCAGTAATCTCTATAAAGTAATGGGTAGTTTCACTCCTAACTTGAGCACCTCCATAGATCCTTTGAGGAAAGACACACTATATCCTTGCCACTATACTAAGACATTAAGATTACAAAAAATATAAACTAACAATGCCAAATCACTAGAAGTTATTACTTTTTGAATGTAAATATATTTCCATCTGTTGGTTTATGCTAGGTCTTCAGTATCAGTTAAAGGTTGTATATTTTCTCACCACTGCCTAACCACAATTAAGCTGGTATGTAGTAAGCCTGGACGGACTTGGATGAAAATATATTTCTCTAGACAGAAGTAGTTCTTTATAATGACAAGTGATGAAAGTTTCCATCAGATTTCTAAACTGGCTTTTCCAAAACTACCCATAATTTCTTAATATGAAGTATTTCCTTGTTATGAAGGAAATGAGATAAAAATTCCTGCCCATCCCTACTGATTATAACGCTCATAAATCATTATAAGAATGACTTTTCTTTCACTAAGGGATTACACAAATAGCAAACCTGCACTTTTGCAACAGCAGTTTCTTGAAAAATACTACCTTACGTCAAGCTAGTACAGTCTAAAATGCAAAGCACATGCTATCCTTTTATTTCAGAAGTGTCAATGACTACAAACATGCGTATTAATTTATGTTATTTTAAAATAGAGTCCTTTGAGATTGTGTAGGACAACCACCCTAGAACTACATTCATTTGACTGAAAGGAGTAAGAAAATACAGGCAGTAATTGAGTGAATTTCCTTTTAAAAACATCCTCTGGGAATTTGTAGATCTACCCATCTGAAAAGCCCCGACTGACAGAGCTGACCATGAGCTTACAATACCATGTTTTGGCTACAAGAAGAGCTGTTAAATATAAATAGGTACAGCAAGAATTAAATCACAGAATCAAAGAATGGTAGGGGTTGAAAGGGACCTCTGAAGATCATCCAGTCCAACCTCTCTGCAGATCAAGAGCAGGGTCACCTAGAGAAGATCACACAGGAACACATCCAGATGGGTTTTGAATGTCTTCAGAGAAAGAGACTCCACAACCTCTCTGGGCAGCCTGTTATGCTCACAGTAAAGAAGTTTTTCCTTATGGTTAAGTTGAACCTTTTGTGTACTAGTTTGTGACCATAAAAATTGAAGAGCAGCTGCAGCCAGTAAGTTTGTGCTGTAGGAAATCCCTCTTTAAACATATTCTTACACTCTACTCTTCCCTTTCGAAATAGGCCAACTTGCATTTCAAAATGGATCTCAAAAACTTCAGAATCAAGATACAATTGTCTAAAATTCGCATGGATTTCTGGAAGCAGAAAAACAATACGTGCTAAAGAAAGCAAGGTGGTGAAAAGTGTCTCTGAGAGATTTTGTTTTCTTTCTTGGATAAGTGGACAAAATGAATTTGCTTTCTGAGTAACATTTCCTTAAAACCCATTGGCCAAAATCTCACTTCCTGAAAACTGTGGATAAAGTAATCTGTTAAAAAGTTTTACCTAAAGCAACTAAAAACCTAACTTTCCACTAGTTTACATCAGTTAAGGACCTGATTTCACATTCTCTCTGTCACTCTACTAATCAGGAAATAAAATTCTATTATCTCTATGCAGAAATAGAAGTCTTATTTCTACAGAAACCCTACAAATGCTTAAACTTGCAAAAACTTCTTAAGGCTAAATCATTATTAACAGAAAGATCCATGCTAAAGTATCGCAAATTATTGAGTTAAATACTTCTGCAAGCAGAGAGACTTCAAAGAAGGTAATGAAGTTTAGCAAATCCTGTCAAACCAAATATGAAGTAAATTCCTTAAGGGAAGTAGAAGCGCTGTGCATTTTGTACTTCTTTACAGAACTGGAATGGTGTTAGTTTTGATATGAGAGTCGATCTCAAGCAATATTTGAAATCAAACGGTGCAGATGCTCCATACTGGCACATAATTCTCCAGCTCTGTCACAATGCTCTTCTAGAACATGTCACCTCCACAAAGGTTACTGCAGTTGCTGACATATTGCCACTTCCCAGGGAGCAGTGAAGAACTGCCTGCAGTGTCTGCTAGCACCTCTCGTATCTGTCATACAAGAAAACACATGGAAATGCTTTATCACTCCCAGAGTTTTAACCTATATCAACAAAAGACTGTGACATATCAGTGCCATGAGCGCTGTGACAGAACTTCAAAATGGCACTATAGAGACCCTAAGTCATCTATCCTCTTTGACTGAACTAGGCTCATCTTTAGACATGGAGCTGTTTCTCCTATTTCTTAGAAGAAATCAATTCAGTAAATCCAGTCCCGTGCCTCTGTTCCATCTGCCTCTCTTACTGTTGAGCCCTAAATTACCATCACTTTTACAGTACATACATCTAAGATCAACTGAATTTGTTTAATTGAGTTTTTTACCATCATGGAAACACAGGCATATTATACCTTTGCATTTAAAATCTCTGAGAGAATTCCTACACAAATGCTTCACATACAGATGACAGAAGATAAATAGTTAAAACAGAGCCTGAGATGAACCTTATGTCCAGAATCACAGCAATGCTAATTCTCTCTACCTCCTACTTGCCCGGTTTAGATCTAGCACAAATAAAACTAACATAGTTTCTACTAAGCAGGCATGTAAGACACCCATACAAGGGTACCTTGTGCCACTGTGCACCTGACTGGACCATCTGATTTATAGTTTCATATACATTTTTCCATGTTGTGTCACCTGACATGTTACAGCACCCAAATTACAAACACAGATTTACAGAATCTTGAGGTGTTTATAACAGTGCTCAGATGAATGTAAGAGTGAAGCATCTTAACGTAGCATTGTATGAAAACATAGTCAGGTAAGTATATGACTCAATATGAGTTATGCAAGGTCAAGAACAATCCAACAGCATAATGAGAAACTGAAGAGAGAGCTGGTACGTCTGAGATATTGTTTTGGCAATTAAATGCACAAAAATTGCTAAACAAACTGCTTATTGCAGGTAAAGAGCTACATCCACTTATGCAATTCACATAAGTCTAAAATACTATTCAAGGAGCACATTTTTTTATTATTCTCCAAACAGTAGAGCTTTTAAATAAATATATTTAAAATAAATTTGTTTTATTTGTTTATATGTCCTTCAAGATCCCTTTGACTTCCTCAGGGAAATAACAGAGAAGTACACACCCCTACTCTGTAATTAAATGAAATTTTTCCAAATGTAACCAGCTAATCCACAGGTGTCTCATTTTTAGGGCATGTCATAGCCTCTAGCAGTCATTTGAGGAAAAAGAGAAGGAAATAAAAGATAATTGTCACTAAAGTTGTGTACAAATAGCATCTCTTTCTTTCTTATCAACTTTATATACTGTACCTTATTCTACAGAAAAGTGAGTTTCAGTTAACCATTAACTGCAGCTGCAGAACAGGAAAAAGGTCAGTGATTATACTATCACCCAGGGCTTCCTGAAAAAAAAAAAATCGCTGAACATGGTCCTTTGTCCACACTTGGTCTACAATCATTGCAGCAGCATGTTGGCTGCAGCTACGGTTAACAGTCACTGTCAGCAACAGATAATTTCATTGCATTAGACAAGATGTGAAAGGGCCACTGTGGAAGAGAAACTTAATAAAGGAGAAACTTAAAACACAAAAAAAAACCCCTAGCACAATGCTTTGCAGTAAAAATAATTTGCAACTATTTGAAGAGAAGCAGAGCTCTATTGTTTTGTAAATATAATAAAATGCTTCCAGCTTATGTGAATCATTTGTTAATGGGACTATTGTGCCATTGTAAATTACTGTAAAGTAACATCATCACATGTATCATCCAAGCCATTTTCTAACCATTCATCAACATTAACTGTCATTGTGTTAAAACAGAGTTTCCGGTGTTTAGAAGCTACAGTGAGAGATACATTCAAAAAGCAGGATTTTCAGTCACAGGCCAATTCAGTTCAGATGTTTTTGTTCTCACTTGTGTCTATACCATTGTTGGAACTGAAATTATGTCCTAAAAGATGAACCAGAAATAAAGCAATAGAGCAGACTAAACCAGTGATGTGTAATAGCTTGAATTATTGAACAACAACAAAAAAAGACATATCTAGTTGTCTGTTTGAAACATTCCTGAAATTTCCAAGCTAAATTCTAGTCAAATATTCATAAAGAAATGAAATATATGTGGGTGGATGGAGGACAAGGGAATTTGCATAGAAGGTAATCTTGCACTTGTTTTTCATTCAGAATTAGAAAAAGAAGTGAATGAATGTTCAGTGACAGACACACAAGCATTAAAAATGTCCTAACAGTGTCAGTCGGGTAGTCTGGTCTACCTGGCTGAATGACCATAGCAGATGTAACTCATCAAATCTTGACCACCTTCTGAGGTCACTCCCCTTGGATCCCAGCCATCAGATTAAGGGCCTTGGGAGGTACATCTATTTCTAGCCCTTCTTTATTTATTTAAAGTCCCTGAACTTGTATAATCCCTTTTTAACCTGTCAATATTGTCTGTCTCTACAATTTTCTAGGGCAACAAAATCCAGCATTTCACCACTTGCTGCTTTAATTCTTTTTTTCAATCCAATCTCCTGCTACTTTCAACTAGCTCTAGTACAATAATGTTTTGTGAGTAATGATTCTGCATTTACCTCATCCACGATCTTCATGGCTTTGCAAAACTTCCTTCACAAACAACAGTTTTTCAAAATATATGCTCTTGATTACGTTAAAATTAAGCTTGAATTGGGACTAGGTAGTATGTTTAACCATCCTGGACAAGACTTGTTAGTAGTGAGCTTATTTAAGTGTGCTTCAGGAAATTAATTTCCTTTGGGTTCAAAGAATTTCTCTAACTATTTTATCAACCTCAGTAAATTTCTGTAACATCTGACATAATGTATTTGGTTTACCTGGTGAGGTTTTGGTGGCAAGGAGGCTGCAGAAGATACTCCTGTGAGAAGTCACCCATGTTGTGTGAAAAGTTTCCCCCATGTTGGACAGAACCAGTTTCATCCAGTTCCAAGGACCCACAGTTGGCCAGAGCTGATCCCATCAGTGATGTTGGTAGCACCTCTGTGATAACATATGTAAGAACAGTTTAAAAATGCTGCACAACAACAGCTGAGAGAGAGGAGTGAGAATATATGAGAGAAACAACTTTGCAAATAGCAAGGTCAGTGAAGAAGGAGGTCGGTGAGCTGGTCCTTTTGCCAGAACAGAGATTCTCCTGCAGCCTGTGGTGAAGACCATGGTGATGCAGGTTGTCCCCCTGCAACCCATGGAGGTCCAGGGTGGAGCAGATATCCCCACTCCAGCCTGTGGAGGACCCTATGCTGGAGCAGGTGGATGTGCCTGAAGGAGGATGTGACCCCATGGGAAGCCCATGCTGAAGCAGGCTCCTGGCAGGAACTGCAGCCCATGGAGAGGAGCCCACTACAATCATTAACAAGCAAGAGCAATTTTTCTGGCAGGCCTCCATGAGGGGCACTCTATTCCAGAAGGACTGCACCCTGTGGAAAGGAAAAGCTTGTGAAGGATTACCTTTTGTGAGCTGGACACCAAGCTGGAGTAGGGGAAGAGTGAGAGGAGGAAGGAGTGGCAAAGACCAAGTGTTATGAACTGACTATAACCCCCGTTTATCTGTGCCCATGTGCTGAGTGGCGGGAGGAGGTAGAAGAATCAGAAGTGAAGGTGAGCCTGGGAAGAAGGGAAGGGTGGGAGGAAGGTGGTTTTTAGACTTTATCATTTCTTATTGTGATTGACAATAAATTATACTAAATTTCCCAGGCTGAGTTTGTTTTGCTTAGGACAGTAGTTGATAAGGGATCTCTCTGTCTTTATCTTGACCCATGAGCTTTTCGTGATATATTCTCCCCTTGTCCTGTTGAGGAGGGGGAACGATAGGGCAGCTTGGTGGGCACCTGGCAGTTAGCTAAGGTCAACTCACTACACATGTGCTCGTATCTCTGGAAATAAACTGAATTCCGTCTGCAAATATTTTCCCATAGAAGCATATACCTTTGACCATTACATTTTCCAGACGTAAATGTTCAATTATTTCTAAAGGTAAAATAGGAATGGTATTCATTGTTGATTCCTGAGAACTATTAACAGTCTACCAGGAATAAGAAAAGAGCTTAAAAAAAGACAGCTAATTTTCATATGGATTTCTCCAACATATTTTCACAGAAGTATCAACGATAAAGGAAAACTGGCATGATAAAGGATTTGAAAGGGTACTCTTTTCCTATTTTTTGTCCCATGGAATTGATAGGATGGAAAAGCTTTCCTATGTTTGTCCCATGGAATTGATTTTTTGCATCACCACTAATCATGTATCCACTATTTTTTCCTATTAGCATTTAGAAAAAAAGAGGAGAGGGAGAGGAGCATTAACCTTATAAAATAAACTTTGTATTTTTAAATTCTTGACAAAAAGTCTTTTTCAGTAAAGGCCATTTTTGAACCTGTGAATGAATAAATAATTACATTCCTCCTCTATTCCCTCCTGTTCCCCAAATGCTGAAGTCATACTTTAAATCTGAGGGTATTATGAACCTAAAGCAAAAATTCTACACAGCTATAAATATACACTTTAAACATAAAATAGATTTTATTATTAGAGTAGTTATACATTATTCTTATATAAATTGAATTTATTTTCAGCTGTGACATCTTAAATTTTCAATATGTTACCATTTCTGATTAGTGGAGTTAGCATACTACTGAGAAGGAATTACCGTGTCTTTATCAAATGAACCTCAAGAAAGTATGAGGTCAATGCTACATTTTGTGGCATCATTTTCAGCAAGATTAAATTCTACAGTAGTAGACTCAGACTAGGCTATAAAGGCATCATTTTAAGATTTAGTTGTTAAGGAATTTCATAGTGTATAAGTTTTATAAAAGAGAAGGATACACAGTGAAACCCATATTTTTAATCAATTACTGTTGTTTGTTGACATTTCATTTAAAGGAAGCTACTTTGTAGGCAAATGTGAAACAAGTTTCCCAGAAAATTGGGATAATTGGAAAGACTCAGATAGAGTAAGAACAGGGCAAGTTAAATTTACCTTGGATAATGAATGGACTTTAAATTAAGAAAAATAATACAGTAATTCATATATATATGGATAGCATCCAAAAAGAGCAACAAAAGGACTCAAGCAATTCTTCGAAAGCTTAATTGTATGTATTCCGAGCAGTTTCGAAAAAAATTTGTATAATGAATTTGAAGAATGACTTAATCAAACCAGTTGTTATGTTTCACATTTAGCAACAGTTTTAGACTTTTAAAACTTTATCAATATAGGTTCTGTGTTTCATATTAGACAAAATGCAACACATTTTAGTCAGACTTCTATTTGAAATTGCAAAGCAAATTACAAACACATTTTAAAAATGCCATCTCCTTAAAGATACCTTAATGAAACTACTGAGTGTATTGGCTAGATTTGTTATCTAAGACAATTTTGCAGGTCTACAGAGAAGGACTTGAGGGTACTGGTGGACAAAAAACCAAATATGACCCGGCGATGTGCACTAGCAGCTCAGAAAGTCAGTTGCATCCTGGGCTGCATCAAAAGAAGTGTGGCCAGTAGGTCGAGGAAGGTGATTTTCCGTCTTTATTCTGCTTTTGTGAAACCCCACCTGGTGTAGTGTTCAGGTCTGGGGACCCCAACATAAGAAAGACATGGACCTGCTCAAATGGCTCCAGAGGAGGGCCATGAAGATGATCAGGGAACTGGAGCACCTCCTCTATAAGGACAGGCTGAAATAGTTGAGTTTGTTCAGCCTGGAGAAGAGAAGACTGCAAGGAGACCTTATAGCACCCTTCCAGTACTTAAAAGGGGCTTACAGTAAAAATGGGTAGGGATTCTTTATCAGGGAGTGTAGTAGTAGGATGAGGGGTAACAGTTTTGAATTGGAAGAGGGTAGGTTTAGATTAGATATTAGAAAGAAATTATTTACTGTGAGGGTGGTGCGACACTGGAATAGGTTGGGAAGAGAACCTGTACATGCCCCCTCTCTGGAAGTGTTCAAGGCCAAGCTGGATGGGGCCTTGAGCAACCTGGTCTAGTGGAAGGTATCCCTGTCCATGGCAGATGGGTTGGAACCACATGATCTTTAAAGATCGCTTCCAATCCAAACCATTCAATGACTTTGTAATACCTGTGCTAGCAAAATAGTGCCATGGAACATTCCTCAGCACTGGAACAATATAATCTAGTATGTGAAACTGTTAGAATGGTCACTAAGGCAGTTTTAACCTGAAAATCAGCCTCTCTCACACAGTTTCTGGATACCATCTTGAATTTGACAACGGACAAGCAATTACAAATAGACAGTTCAGACACAGCCAGTGTGGTTTGGAGATAAGTGAATTTATAGCATGCATGTAGGTTCAATACCATTGAATGATCCTGTGTATTTGCCACTATAACTTTCCAGCATAAATATAGACATCGCAGAACAGAATTTTATATTATTTTATAATATTCATCAATTTCCATGAGAATTAGGTATCCAAGCATTTTTCTGAAAGCCCAAGAGCTTTAAATCATTTCACAAACATCTAATTTTTTTTTCCTAAGAGTTAGTATAGGTAGCTCAGTTAAAGTGTCAGTGTACTGTGCAAGACCAGAACTCCCATGAAGTATTTTGTTCACTATTTTGACACCCTATCTTGTGGTGTGAACAGCTATTCAAAACCCGTCCACTGAAAGCTTTCTTACATCTGTCTCTGCAGCATCTTATACTGTAAATTTATGGAGACAGAGTACTGGGAAATATGGATTGCTATTTTGATCCCAATCAATAGCTGTGTTTCTTCTGTACTCTAAATTTAGCATAACATTCATATTAGTCCAAAACTGGAACCTCGGTCTTCACGTCTTAACATTTGAATTGGTTAGTTTGTACTGAAGCCTTTTGAAAACAGGGAAAATATTTAAAGAAATGAACAGTTAGCAAGTAAATCTAATATACTTTTTAAAGGTACATACCAATTTGATTTTAACAGCTCCACAAAATGTAGTACAGATCACCAAGGCAATTTATGAGCTAGAAGTTTCTAAAAGCTATCAAAGTAGGTTGTTACACAAAAGACTAAAAATAACTGTTATGATTTATCAGGTCCTGATTCCTTTAGGGCTGTAGAATTCAGAGCAGAAATAAGAGCCCTTTTGTAAAATCTTTTCTTTTGTGTTCATCTGGCAAACATGACACAATCTTTATTATTTTCTCAATAACCCATGAAGATTGTTATATACTCATTTCATAATTTGGAGCATAAGTTTGTAAACCACCCATACTAATGGCGAGTTTTCTAATGAAAAGGAATATGTATTTTTTTAATGTTACTTTAGGCAAATATATTGGTAATGCTAACTGGTAGAGAATAAGCAATTTAGAGCTATGGCAGAATATCAAGAATGACACTCTCCTTAATGCATCTCATTACATCCAGATGCTGAAGAGCACAATGCTTAATAACATGCACTCATCTCCGGCAATGAAGATTGAAAGCCTGAGCCTTTAATTCTTGAGGCAAAACTTTTATTCTCTGAAAGACTGCAGAGTCAAACCATATGTTTCACTGACATTGTCTTCTGTAGCTTTTATTTTGCTTTTTATATTATGTTAAGTCAGACCTTTGTGTCCTGAATGTATTTTTCCTAACTGCTATCGAGCTACAGTTGTCTTTCTACGCCTAGCAGATACTACACACAGCTGGGATGAGAGAGAGGCATTCTTTGAGAGAAAAACTCTTAATCATTCTTTGGTTCCTTAAAATGAAGGAAGAAAAAAAGATCTAACAAACACATCTGAATGCTGGACTGTATGACAGACAAAGTAAATCTTCTGGCTATCAAAAAGCAAAGTAGAAAGGCCTGGTGTTTAAGAGAACTGAGATTATATTTGCTGCCTGCAGGGTGTAAGGCAAATACCACGGCATAGATGACAGCTTCCGTTTTCACTTACTGCTTGCAGAAGATTGATGACAAGTGCTTTATGAAAGAAAGAAAAATTGCACTGATCCTAGATATGTGCACAGTATATCTACACATCTCATAAATGTTTAACTGAGGCTGTGAGTGCACAGACGCTTCTCTCTGCAGCAGTACAAGTTAAAGCAGTTATTATCCTTTCTCTTCCTTGTGCTTGTTTCCACATCTGTGCTGCTTACTTGCTTCTGTAAATATAACTATCTGTAGGGCCACAGAGCAAATTAGATCAACAAACTGATCACATCAAAATGACTATACTGAAAATAATATGTGGCTGGAGGTTGGAGGAAGAATTTTCATTTGTGGCCCAGTTCAAAGACAGTTAAGGATACAGACTAGTGCTATAGGCAGGATAACAAGGACAATACTCTAAAAAACATCACAAATAAAGTGTATGTGTATGATGGGAAGAAGGTAATATAATTATGTTCTCCATTATTGATCAAATTAGAGACTTAATTTTTTGAGACAATACTGTATAGGTAATTATTTTTAAGTCACGTAGGCATTTACTGTTTTATGAATTTCATGGAATAAGCATCCTCAGCATGATGTAGACTTTGACTCTATTTAACTGCCTGCTTAAGAGAGGCAGATAGGTTATGACAGTGAATGTACTGAAGAATCCTCCTCTTTGGATGTCATCCTATGATGAGTAAAATGCTTACCAGCTGGAAGTAGGAGGGGGAATCTAAGTGTGTCCGTGTGCTGTGAGGCCAGTGAAGCCATGCCTTTAGACAGAGATACTTCTCTGCCATGGACTTTTGCTCTGCCCAGTCTAGTTAATGGAGATTGATGCGAATGAGAAAATTCTTCCAAAATAACCTTCAATCTTGCAATAAAATTTTCCCTGAAGCATAATTTTATGCTATAAATAAAGATCAATACATTTATTTTCAGAAAATATCCTGAATTTGTGATTTTTGTCAAGACTTTAATTGACCCACCTTTCACAGGAACTAAAAATAGCTATCAACTGGGTAAACACTATAAAGGATTTCTCTGTACAAAAATCTGGACAGATTTCAGATACAGATACTCTTTAACAGAAGGAGCTTGATTCTGAAGTCTGCCAGCCTATGTTCAGAACTAAATGCTATATAGCACCTCTACCAGTCAAATGTTCAGAAACCTTCACTAAGGCTACTTCACTACATTTTAGCTATAACCACCAAAAGCAATGGCAGAAAATACGCAACACAGTTGAGCAAGTGTGTTTCTTGATGAAAGAATATTCTCACAGAGCACCAATATTACACCGTAGGTTGATTCTCTCAGTATTCAGTCCTGTTTCTCAGTCACATATGTCTATGAGGTACTAGAAATGTATGAACTGCCCATGCTTACATACTGAGAAACGCCATGGACATACTATGGACAACCCTACCCAGCTTTGTGAGGTCCTGCCTGTGCTCCAAGCAGACAGCTCTGAGTCAGTCCAAACATTTCCAGTTGAAATCAACAAAGCACAGAGCTAAGGCAAATAGTGAGGAACTGACGCATCCAGCTTGAGGCATGAGAAGAGCAAACCAATAACACAACCAAGGGTTGGCAAACTTCTGTTACAAGAAATCAGTGCTTTCCTCAAGGTAAAAGTTAGTCATAAACATGAGCTACAGAGAAAATTGCAAGAAAATCGAATAGATATTTTTATAGATTAATTCCACAAACCCTCAATATTGTTTTCTAATTATTATATTAAAAAAGTTATATTGTCATTCAATTCAAATGAATGATAGTCATACTCTTAAAACCTTATCATAATAAAGATTTTGTTTCTTAAAAAGTTATGTACTGTAACTGTATCATAAAGAGTGCAGTCTCAATTGTTGTGGCAGTTTTCTGTTATATCACTTCTTATAGGCCCATTAGAGAGCTACAAATATAAATCATTCCCAATAACCAGTTTCCAAATTCAGAGCAATTATTATATGCCTGCAAATTTTTTAGCTATAAGTGCGGTGAGAGAGAATCATAAAAAAAATATTCCCACTAACAAATCATCAGCTAAACACTGCTGAAAGGAAATAGCAATTTAGGCATCACTGCTAAGCAAGAGAAATTGCACCCCACTTGTTGATTTTCAGGCTTCTGCTGATAGCTGAGGCACTTAGTGTTATCTCAATCAAGAGCAACCATAAAGCATGTCAGATGCAAAATGAACCATCAAACAGCTGTAGCCAGATTCAGTCACAGCAGCTCAGAACATGAGGTGGCAGGCGGAGAAGGAAATCTCCATTTCAGACAGCTTATATGGCTCTTTTGTGCACAGGAGACTCCATCCCTGTGGAATGGTAGAAAAGTAAATGCTTCAGAGCGATAGGCTTAAGAAGAAAACTTCTAGAGAAACCATACAGAACAAAGGAAGGAAGGGCAGAGGTATGGAAGAAAGGATGCAATACTTGCCATTTCCACTATCTAATTATGTAATGCCAGTCTATGATGGAACTGTGACTAACAACCTTGCAGAAAGGCAACTTTGTTACCAACGAAAACAAGTCTGACATGGTCCTGTGAGAACAAAAAATGTCTACAGTGAGATTTATTTGACAACCTCACCCCAAGACAGTCAGTAATGGAGGAATAGTGCGTCAGTAGGACAGGCAAATCATATTACGTATCATGTACATCCCCTTGTACCCCAGACTGCTCTAGGGAGGGGATGAAGCCATTCATTTCTGATGTCTTGACAGGTACTACTGAAGAAGAGCCTGTAAGGTATTTCTGGTGTGTTGTATAGAAGCACCGTTTCATATGTGTTTTAGTGACTCCTTAAGAAGGTGCAGAATAAAAGTGTCAGACCAAAATAAAGAAAACAGTCGGAGTCAAAACTGACTTTTACAGACTGATGCTGTAGAAAGACTCGGAAGAAATTAAATGTAGCAGTACCATAATTTCTCTAAGTCTGGAGAAGAGCAGAAGAGAAAAGAGAAGAGCAAAATTTAATACAAATTTTGACTAAAATCTATAGCGCAATATCATAGATTCTCTTTGCAATTTGTTAAAGCAGAAATTCATCTGCTTAGCAGACAGCAGAACTACTTTGCAAGTCTCTCTTTAAGTGACAACCACAGCTCACAGTAACAGATCTGGTTAGACCAGATAAAAATCAAAAAGTAATCATCTATTCATAAAAATATTTTAAATGTGAGCAAAAAATATTGGCATAGCCATATGCCAGTTAGAAGGAATACAGCATTAGCTAAAGCCAAGGAAAAATGTAGATTTAAATTTTAAGTAATCAGAAATGGCTTAACAGCAAACTGTAGATAGTAGTTCATGAAGAAAATAATTTAAACTATTTCACACAGGCCTTTGCAGTAGGGAGAACACCTGAAGAAGCATAGTTTGATTAAGGATAACTAGCAAGGACTCCGGCAGGAAACTTCCATGCTTATCTAGTCTGTTGGAGTTCTTTGAAGATATCGCTGCTGTAAAAGATAAGGGAAATTCACTGGATGTAATATACTTGGATTTTCAAAAGTATTTGACAAGGTTCCAAAGTACAGATTAGTGGCTGAGGTGAAGAATAAGGGCTAAAATGGGCTACTGGATAAAAAGACTGGATCAAGCACAAAGTATAAAACATTGCTATAGAAGGAAACTTCTTACACATTGGAAAGGGGTTTGAGGTCAATCAGGTTAATAGGCACATGCAGAAGTCTAGAAATACATCATTTTTATATGACAGTGCCTTGTGACCTGAAATGCCAAATATCCACATCATATATGATTGCATGCAAAGAGAATAATGAAAAAACAATATACACATCATGGGAAGTGAATCAAAGTGAATTTGAAAATCTTTACAAGCAAGTGAAAAAGAGTTAAATAATTTAAATGAAACTGGTGATGCTGACTACTAGACCAAATGTTAACCAAGAAAAAAAAAAAGATAAACAGGGGAAAAATCATTGAAACATCATTGTCAAGAAAACACAGCATGAAAAAAAAGACAAAGTTACTATTACAACAGACTTTTTTTGCATATGAAATTGTAAACAACTCTGTGGAGATTATTCTACTGCCATATAAGGTAAGAGGTAATAATCATGGATGTTCATGGTTCTGGTAGTTATTATGTGTAATCTGTGAAAGCACATGAAGGATAAAATTATGATATTAAAATAACAATTCTAGTCAATCAAGGACAATAAAAGAGCTGTTCTTATCATTGTTGAAGAAACACTGAATCTCAAAACAGATTTCATTCTTTTGTAGAGGTTTGCCTTTATACCAACAAGAGATTAAAGAGTGAGGAAGCAAACCAACTGCAGAATTAGGATTCTGAAAGCAGAAAAGAAAAAAAAACCCAGAAAGTTTCTATAAAGGTCTATTAATCTACAAGTGAGTTGTTTGGAAAATTTACTGTAACAAAAAGGTTGCAAGGAACCTTAAGGAACATCTAGTGGATTATTAATAATAAACATTGCTATATGAATTCAACCCTACACTCAGCAGACATTGGGTCAATGCAAATCATCAACCAAGATCAAGTACCTTTAGATGACTGCAAAAGTAGCCAAAAAATTCATTCATTCAAGTTAGATGTGTAACAACTCTTCTCTTTTCCACATTGGTATGCAAAAGAGCAAGGTAGATCAGTTGATTTGAAATCATTCTCAAGAATATTTCTGCTCTCCAGTTTGTTTACTTTCCATCCTTCTTCCTATATTTTCCAGGAATTTACCTACTAAAC
>NW_010200934.1:3521-7990 GCF_000695765.1 Mesitornis unicolor | reverse complement strand
CAGAAGCTTTGCCTATTATTACTCCCTTCCCCTACAGCATCCAATCCTAAGAAGTATGATTTCTTTGCACAAATAAATGCCTTCTCTCCAAATAAAATGTGTCTAACTCCAGAGCATTGAGTTGTATAAACTCAAAGCATTTTGCAATACTAGATTTCAGACAGGAGAAACACCATGAAAACTTTTCACATTCTCCTTTGTAGCCTCAAAATTAATTCTATAACTGTAAAATCCTAATTCATGTCAGGTGCCATAAGCTGCCTTCTGTAAATACAATTAATACAATGGTCCAGGAACATTGCACGTATGATCTTATTAATGCTCCATAAGGCAAGGAATTTTAAATATAGTAAAATAAATAAACAAAACTTCACTAGCTGTTTTTCCTTATTATCATGAGTAGATGCGTATTGCATATGGTTGACTTAATAGGCTTTAAATTTATTCTGTTCAATCTTTGCTTCTATAATGTATGCAAATATCTCACAAACCAGAATATAGAAATAAGGTTTATAATATATTACTCAATGCATTCAGCTCCATTTGTGCAGAGGTGTTTTATAAACGAATAGACACATTTTAAATCAAAGCAAACCATTTGAGAAGGCACTCAGAAAAGCAATGACATAAAAAACATTGTGGGGGTCCTTAATTCTTTCATATCAATAATTTCTGTAACCAGTTTATTCAGGTTACAAATTAGTTTTGTTCATTTTTAAATTGACTAAAAAAGTTCTGACTGGTTATGAAGGTTGAGAAGAAAAATCACATCGCAATCTTCCAGACATCTGTATTACATTTGACACTAATATAGATGCTGCAATTAGGATTCACTCCATGGTATTCTTGTGGGAAACAGACTAGAAACCAAATATAGCATGGTTGACTAACATTTGAAGACACTTTTTAAATCCATTGATGATAATACATTAGGTAAAGAATATCTTTTTGATCACATGCATGTTTCAATTTAACTATACTTAGGTGTGATTATAACATACCTATGATTTGTCCTGGAACACAGTTTGGTGTGCTGGATAAGGAGAACATCTCATCAGAAATCTGAAATGCCGCAAAAAATTGTAATCAATACATAGTATTTCAGAAGCTATAATTTTTTAAAAAAATATTTCCATGTGTTTTCAAATTATTCTTTTGCAGCTAATACAATATACAGTTTTAGCTTTGGCTTTATGCATCGGCTCCTACTCTACCATGATTTGATTTACCATACTTTAGCATGATTAGCAAAAGAAAATCTATTCCTGAAGGATCAGAATGAAACACAAAATAAAGAGACCGCTATTTTAATGATAAAGGCTACTCTGAGACATCTCCTATCTTTAAACAGCTGTAAGCTTTACTGGAGAACATGGAAACATTCCTGGGTACACAAGAGAATTCCTTGGGCAATGGATTTATTAGCAGGGAGCTAAGGCTTAGAAATGATAATACTAATCCTTTCAAAAATGCCTTAAAATAATATGGCACATATTCTGCTTAAAATACTGAAAATGAAACTTGAAGTTAACCATAACTTTACTAGCCAGCCTCCACAAAACCTGAGAACAACCAAAAGATTGGAGATAATCTTGTCTCCAAACAGCTATAGAAGATTTTACTGAATTCCTTTAATCTCTCCTATAGACTCAGATGGCAAGAAAATATTTGTTCACAGAAAATACTATTGCCTTATTTTTAAAGTCTGTGTTTTACAACTGTAAGCAGTCTAATATATTACTGATCTCTGCCTGAGTATTGGAAATGCTGACTCTTCGTTCAATGACCATCTTAAACCTTTTAAAGATGATACCTTATATGATAGGATCTGCCTAATTATACCAGAAATAAATATGTTTGATCTGAAATGCACCTAATGCATGCTTGTGAAGGCTTAATTCATAACCATCATTCACGTCAAAGCACCTCTTTGTATAAGCAAATTTGTATAACACATATACTGCTTGAGGTACAACTCCTTTGTATTGCAGCATAATATATAGAATATATTCTACACATTTATTTGTTAGTCCTTAGAAAACAGATATATATACAGACAAATCTGAAATTAATAAAATATAATCTTTATTATTGTTTTAGAATGTGAATGAGGATTTCCCTTCCAAGGAGGAAGAATGCTAAATTTCATTTCAACTGGATGACATAATCTTCCAGATTTCTCTAATCTTTTACAGTCTTGAAGGTCTCACAAATTTTGGTTTCTTAACTCTTCTGTTAGCTCTGAAAACATTTTATTGTGCAGATAGATGCTTCAACAACAGTTTTTGCCTTGCTGTTTCCAAAATAGAAATAATTCTGGAGAACACAAAGTCAAACAGATGGAGGGAAGTAAAATAATTAATAAATAATACTTGGCAGTTATAATAACATCTGATTGAGAAACCTTAACAGAATGATTTTACATCATTCAGGTTATATAACTAAAACTTTATGCTGAAATATTTTTTAAAAATATTTTCACTCAGAAAAAAATAATCTTTGGATAATCTGGTTCATGATTAATTTTTTAATACAATAGAAGAAGAGAAACTAACTTTGCCCCACACCAAAAGTTTAGTGGATAGACTCACTTAGCAACTTCAGGCTTTCATGATTTCTGTCAAAAACAGAAGGAAATGAGATTCTCTGTTGCAAGTGAATGCCTTGACTAACCTGGTTTGCCTCTCCCAAAATACCTTGACCTCATGCTGGTGTAGAATAGGATTTTTAGGCCTCAAAATATTTGACAAGATAGAGAATGTTTTACAACCTTCTCTGCTTGAAATTCCCTTGCTAAGATCAATACTTACATCTTGAATTTTAAAGCATGAAAATCTAAGGCCATGGTAAATGTAGGCAACTTTAACATGAAAAACGTTACAAAAAGAATCTTCCTGTAACAATTTGTTATTGGGCATTATCTGAAATACATAGTGGTTGCAATACTTAAGATATATATGTCAGACCATATGAAAGCAGAAGTTAATAATTCAGACTGATTTTTCATAAAGTATTTTGGGTAAGTCATTCACTACTTGCTTTGAAGTTTCTCTAGTTTTCTGTGACATAAGGATGTTGATCTCAAACAGTACCTCCTATGTGCTGCATTTTTTTTTACATGGACTGTCAAAAGGATAGGGACCTCAGGGCTGCGGCTGGAGAATGCATTAGATTTTACTCAGAACCACCACAGAATGCTGATGAAAGTCTACAGGATGTCCGACATTTTTGTTAAGATTTTCATGTTCAAAAAAAAGCAGAAAAACCCCTGACCAACTTTAATCCTGTTATCTGTTAAATAGTGAAAACTATTTAATTTCAAAATGTAAAAAAGAAAAGATGAGGAAATGTTGTGTAGTTTTGGTTGCTACTGACTTCACTTTGAAGAAGTGTTCCTAAGTATGTAAGGTTTGCCCAGGGCCAATGTATAAAAATACTTAAATCAGAAAATGGATTTAGAACAGAAAAATAATTTTAGAGCATTTAAATTGTAGCAAAAAGAGCAGAAATACCATGGAAAATACTTCTATAGCCCTAACTTGTATTTTAGATAGCATTCACGTCCTCAGGTGGAGTTTATGCCCATCATAGATAAACCAAGCCTAATATGAATTCTGGATAATTGATGAGAAAAGAAAAGCTTTTAAAGTTGATGGACTGATAAAAGAAGACAATCAAGTCTTTAGCTTACAAGGAGGATCACTGATTTGAAATAGCTTCTTATAAAAGTAGATCATCTGATCACTGGTATAAAATCATTTATGATGAGAAGCCAAAGGTGCAGTGCATGTACACATTTATATAGTACATATCTTCAGATGTCTAAAGAGAAGCTATTGCATGTCTGTCACTTTTGAAAGTGAAATAAATAGTTCTGTCCTTTTTACTCATTTTTCTAAAATTTTGAACCAGAAAGCTGTGTACTTTATCTAAAAAGTATATTACTTCCAATACCAACAGCTTAACCCTAAACAAGACAGTACAAATCACTTCTGATCATGTAATATATTGTTTACTTAATACACAATTGCTAAATCCAAATAATTTTGTTTTTCACTTAAAATATTTACTCGGTAGTTATAACTCTGTAAGCAGTTAATTTAAGTCCTTAAATTCCCTTGACTTCAAGATCATATACACATATCAAGAGACTGGAAATTGTTTTAAATGCTCTTCTTCCTAACTGTCGTGGTTTAGGGCTGGGCTGGCCACTAAATCCTGGACAGACGCTCTCTATTAACCCCTCTCCACTCCCCAGAAGGAAAGAGAAAAGAGAATAAGGGAGAGAGACTTTATGGGTTGGAAAATAAACTAACAGATTTAGTGAAACAATAATACTAATACTACAAGATAATATTGTAAATAGGAAAATAATGAAATATATACAGATATGTACATATATATATATACAAAACCAATATAAAATCCTCCCCCCACCCTCCCCCCAATGACGAATACATCACCAGAGG
>NW_010200934.1:0-3450 GCF_000695765.1 Mesitornis unicolor | reverse complement strand
GCGGGATCAGCGGCAGACGAACAAGCAGGATTCTGCTCAGGACTTGGCCTCTGCAGGATCGAGATGGACGGAAGTGTCTGAGATGGAGGGACTCCAAGACGGAAGAAGGGTGAAAAGGGAACAAGACCCTCATGATCTCTCGGTTTTTATACCGAGTGTGACGTATGTGGGATGGAATACTTAGTTGTTCCGTTTTGGGTCCGCTTCCCCCTCTGTAGGTGCAGACACAGCACCCATGATGAGACAACTGACCTTGAGCATATCTTCTAGCAGTGTTGTTTGGGGAAAACATACTGCTAGTGTAGACACCTGGGCAATCGAGGCATTGTGAACCAAAGTAGGCCTCAGCTTAGCATGATTACATTGTGAACCAAAGTAGGCTTCAGCTTAGTATAAGGGAGTCATGGTTAGGTAAGAAGACTCAAGGCCAAGTAAGAAGAGAAAAACAAGGAAATGAAGACTAATTTGGCATCATGATATGGAAAAGGTTGAAGATAAGCAGGACGTGGGACAGGATGGAATAGATGTGGTTTGGAAAGTGTTCAATATGGAACAGATGTGATCTGGAAAGTGTTCAATAGTTAGCGACCAATAATGTATTAGCTTAGCCAACGTGGGCAGCGCATGCAAGATGCATGCACGAATTAGGAGTCAGATAGATGCGTGCGTGTACATTAACAATGTATAAAAATAGCAAGCTTTGTGCAATAAATCAGCTATCAGAGCATCATATTGGTGTGCTGTAGTCCGTTCCTCGCCTGGACCCCAACAGCTAGTTTTCAGCAAGTTCAGTCACTTAAAAGAGACTGAGCTGAAAAGTAAAATCACTAAATAGAAAAAATTAGTTCCATTTAGCTCGAACCAGGACACTAACATTTTTTTCACTAAAAATTATGAGCTGATACAGAGTTGCTGACCTTGACATATTAAGTGAATTCCCTCATTTTTTCCTCAGTCTGTGTCAAGAGTATGTGGTCACTGGTTAAAAGCACAAGCTTTGGTAAATATTAAAAATATATATTGGGTTGGCCAAAAAGTCATTGTGTTTTTTTCTGGGTAAATGAAAGGCAAATTTTTCATGGGAAACAAAAACTTAATTAAACAATATATTGCCCACTTTGTTCAATTACCTTTTGAATTTGCAGTTTAAAATGCAGTTAGTTACATTTCAAGACATGTATGTCCATCTATTTAAAAAAAAAAGCAATTAATTTTTGGCCAACTCAATACTTATGGCTTTGAAGGTGTCTCTCTCTGGAAACTTCCTTTTCTCCAGGTTATATCAGATATATATATTCAGATATTAGTCAGAGTAGTTCCCACAGAGTCCTGCAACAGTAAGTACCTCAGAAGGATGAAAGAAATTAAGAAATGACCATGCTTCTCCTCCCCTCCATTTCCCAGTTCAGTATGATTGCCACTGCTACCTGAAAGTTTGGCTACTGGTGATACCACAGAAGCAGCAGGAGTCATGAGTGCCTGGGAGATTTTTCCCAGGACTGAAATAACTCTAGACAACCCTTTCGGATGGTATGTATGACATGATAGTAATGCCTGCATCTACAATAAATTGTGGCAGTACTGTTCATTTAGGGACTCATCATAGCTGATATGATTAGGCATGACAGAATGATCAACCTTTTTAGATCTGCCAGAATAAGCAAGCTCAGTTCTGCCCCATGTCTCTCCAGCCCTGACTGCCTCCACATGGGATGACTGCAATTTCTCTCATTGGCTGTTTGAGTGCTTTTGCCATTTTAAAATATATTACATATAAGGAAAACCTGTAATATTGTTTGATAGTTAGCTGAACACCTCTTGCAGAAAGGGGTACAGTCAATTTTGCCATGGAGACTGCCACATAAAACTGCAACATACCAAGATTTCTCTTTTTATTGCAATACTAATTCCTTATCATATAATAAGAGGTGAGCTGAAATACATTTGATGAATTATTCATATTAATTACAAATTTATTTATAATCTCTAGGGTTTTTTTCTCCCCTAGCTACAATATAAGGAGCAGTAGAGGCAACCTTCTAGGATAAGGATTACAAATGTATGTAAACAAAACCCAAAACCAAAACCAAACCTAATCAAATAAAATCAAAATAAATCAAAACAAAACAAACATGAAAAACAAAACAAAAAAAACCCCACCAAACAGTGTGCAAATATTGGTGTGCAAATATTTCCCAGATACTTTTTGGGCATGTACCTGAAAAATACTTTCATACCCTACATCTCTCTCTTCTATCAATAATGGCATGTACAATGCTTAGTAGTCATCTTCCTTCTCAGACAAAGCTTGCTAGCCTAATTACTAGGGTGTTAAACTATTAACAAAGGTAAAGACCAAAGTACTTTCTTAGAACTAGTCAAGCTGTATTTTTAAAAAGTTATCCAAAACCAAAAGCCTATGAATATATTGAACTAGGGGCTTGAGTAATAAATAAGATGAATCAGGACAGTTTATTTACCTGTCCAAACTTAATAGAATCGGTATTACACTAACCTTGCAAAGTGTATTGCATAACTTGAAGAATAAGATATAACTTATCTGAAAAGGACTGAGAAAGCAAAATGTGACTTGAAGCAGCACTCTATAAAGATAGTGTTATCTGTTACTAAGTTACTATCATGGTTTTGGTCAGGATAGAGTTATTTTTCTTCAACAGCAGCTTATATGGTGCTGGTTTGGATTTGTGTCCAAAACAGTGTCAGTAACATAGAGATGTCTTAGTTATTGCTGAGCAGTGCTTACACAGCATGAAGGCCTTTTCTGCTTCTCACACCATCCCACCAGCAAGTAGGCTGGGGGTGGGCAAGAAGCTGGGTGGGGACACAGCCATGACAGCTGACCCCAACCGACCAAAGGGATATCACATACAATATGATGTCACGCTCAGCAATAAAAATTGGGGGAGACAGAGAAAGAGGAAAATGTTTGGTGTTTGTTTCCCTAAATAACTGTTGCACATGATGAAGCTCTTATTTACTGGAAATGGCTGGACACTCACTTGCTGATGGAAAGTGGTGAATGAATTGCTAATTTTGCTTTGCTTGTGCACGCACCTTTTGCTTTACATGTGAAACTGTCTTTAACTCAACACACGAGTTTTCTCACTTTTACCTTTCTGACTCTCACTCCAATCCCATTGTAGGGGAAGGGAGGAAGTGGCTGTTTGGTCCTTAGCTGCCTACTGTGATTAAAACACAATGTGCTGCCTTTTAACACATCCCAGACCATACAACATCATGCTCAGCAATAAAAGAAGCTGGGGGAAGAAGGAGAAAGGGGACATTCAAAGTTATGGCACACGTCTTCTAAAGTAACCGTTACATGTGATGGAGCCCTGCTTTTCCGAGGATGGCTGAACACCTGCCTGCTGATGGGAAGTAGGGAATAAATTCCTTGGTTTACTTTGCTTGTGTGCATGGCTTTTGCTT
>NW_010200933.1:0-1367 GCF_000695765.1 Mesitornis unicolor | reverse complement strand
TGCAGAGCCTTCCTACCCTCAGGAAGATCAATAGCTGCCCCGATGCACCTTGTGAGGAACTTTCTTGACCTTGAGAAGCTTTGAAAAGAGTCACTGTTGTGCACATGAAAGGTTGAAGGCAGCAAAAATAGGCACAGTAGAAGTGCAGAGAGGAAGCAGGACGAGCTGTAGCTGCTGTAGTGCTTTATGCATGTCAGAGAGGTTGTTATAAATATGTGATGGAAAGGGAAAAAAAAACCCAGTTCATTCACAAAATTTGGATGTACCTTGTTCTAGCATGGGATTTTCTGCCTTTGCTCTTCAAAGACCCAGCAGCTGTGCTGGTGCAGCAGCCTTGGAGCCCCGCACCTTGAGGACCCCCGTGCTTGACACTGCCCCTGCTTTTGAGGTCTCATCAGTGGTGCTCAGCCTGGTGGGGTGGCTCGCTGGGGGCTGATAGGATGTGGTAGCCCTGGCTCTTGAATCCAGGCTGCTCGGTGGGTGCATAGGCTCCTGTCTCACGAGATCATAGGATCACAGCTTCACAGGATGTCAGGAGTCGGAAGGGCCCTGGAAAGCTCCCCCAGTGCAACCCCTGCAGAGCAGGATCACCAGAGCAGTCACACAGGAACACGGCCAGGGCTTTGGGTGTCTGCACACAAGGAGACTCCACAACCTCTCTGGGCAGCCTGGGCCATGCTCCAGAACCCTCACACTCACAAACTTTGGCCTCATCTTCAGCTTGAACCTCCTGTGCTCCAGCTTGGGACCACTGCCCCTTGTCCTGGCATTGGCCATCCCAGAGCAGAGCCTGGCTCCTTCCTCCTGACACTGCCCTTTCCCAATGGATCCCCAGGAATGAGGGCACCCCTCAGGCTCCTCTGCTCCAAGCTCAAGAGCCCCAGCTCCCTCAGCCGCTCCTCAGCAGGAGATGCTCCACTCCCTGCATCATCTCTGTGGCCCTGCTGGACTCTTTCAAGCAGTTCCTGTCCTTCTGGAGCTGAGGGCTCAGCACTGGACACAAGATTGCAGCTGTGGGAATACAGAGATATCTCCCCTGCCCGCAGCAGGGGCCCTTGCTGGAGATGGAGCACATCTGCATGTGGCAGATACTACTTTTGGGAAGACAAGAAGCCCACGAAGGGGGTTGGGGTGCAGGGGACCTTTGGTGCTCTGGGCAGCACCATGGGGCTGTGGTGTGCAGTCCCTGGGCAGGTACCAGCAGATGGTGAGGTTGTGGGACCACGCACATTAAAATCTCAGTCTGAAGGTGTGGTGGCCATAGAGAAACAGCTCTTTTTGTTGGAAATGGCCAGGGGATTTGGCTGTTCAGCTCCTGTTTCCACCCCCTGGGAGCAGGCACAGATTATCCTGCTGTGCTCGCAGGC
>NW_010200932.1:64334-74082 GCF_000695765.1 Mesitornis unicolor | reverse complement strand
ATAATAAATTGTAATGAAAAGGAAAACAACAAAAGAGAAAGAGAGAAAAAAGCAACTGAGAAAAGCAAGTGATGAAAGCACTCACCACTCACCAACCAATGCCCAGCCAGTTCCAAGCAGCAATCACACCCCCTGGCCAACTCCCCAAGCCTATATACTGAGCGTGACATCTTAGGGCATGGAATACCTCTCTGGCCAGTTTGAGTCAGCTGTCCTGGCTGTGTCTCTTGTGACAGGGGCAGTATGACAAATAGAAGAAGTCCTTCGCTTGATGTAAACATTGCTTGGCAACAACTAGAAGTTCAGTGTGTTATCACATTATTCTGAGCACAAATCCAAAACATAGTCTCATACTGGTTACTATGAAGAAAATTAACTCTATCCCACACTGCTCTGTCACCCAGATATCACCCTCCTCAGCCCAAAGTCCCTCAGGTCCTAGTTGTGCCAACGCCACAAGCTGGGCAGAATCAAACTCAAGTCAGGGAGGTGGCCAGCACCAACATTCTGCTTCTCTCTCCCTTATCTCCAGCTGCAGGCATCATGAGGTTGGCTGTTCTTAAAAATAAAAGATCTTATTTGACAAATCATCAGGTCTGATATTTATGCAACCGCCATCCAAGGGCTGGCTCACAGCTGCTGACAACTCAAGATCAGACATGTGCTCTCACACACAAACTAGTGATTTTCACACCTAACTAGGGATCTAAATCTGCATCTTTTGGTGCCTGAATACCTTTAGAAGTCTTCTTGATATTCAAAGTTGAGCCTTCTGATGTTCAGAAGCTTGAATAAACTGCTTCACAAATGCTTAATGCTTTGAAGACCTACAGAGTACAGCTCAAATTCACAAGATTAAACATACAGAGTAAAACATAGTAGTTTGCTATTAGACTGAATTATTGGTCCAATTGTCTTTCAGCACTATTCCCTTTAAATGGATGGACATGCTAGCAGAGAATTGGGTTTGATGTTCATACATATTCATGTAGATCCACGATCCTAACATTTTACACGACTCAACTTTGTAGGAAAAAAAAGAAAGAAGTACATGCTTTAAGCAATGATGACTTTTGCACTTTGGACTGGCAAATTAATTTAGACCCAAAGAACAGAGAGAAAAAAAAAAAGGATATCAACTGCTCACAGTTAAGCAAGCATTAACATTTTAGAAGTAATGTATCATAAAAAAGTCATTCCATTAATTATTTTTCTGCTACTATAAGATAAACTGGGCAGAAACAGAACTTCCTGAGAATGTGAGATCTCAAAGGTTTCTTCTGTCAGTATAGTGGCATGATCCCCCAGAGGTGTTTAAAAAAATACCTTTGGTATTTTTTAAATACCTTGTTGGTAGTGTTCTTCACTTCACATGTCTCAGCAACCAGAAACATGCTGGTGCAGAATTTTATTTTGACTCCATCCATACTTGTTCCCTCTTAGAAGCAAAGTTTTGCTGTTACTTACGACGGTCAGTGTGTCCTGTAGCTGTCCAGTAGCATTAGCTCTCTAAATCTGACCTATTCATTGCTCACTTCTGACTTCTCCCCACAACTTTCCTTCCAAGCCATGAAGCGCAGTAGGAGGAGGCATGGTATTGCATATAGACCCATCATAAAACCACAAAAAGCAATGATGAGTATTCTTTTCATAAACCAGATGAAACAGTTAAACAAACACTTCTTCAACAGTTCCAGCTATAACCACTAGTCTAATAAAGGCTATTATCTATGTCTATAAACCTGTCTCTTCTCAGATCAATTAGACTAATTCGGAAATCTAATCATTTTAATCTGAAAACATTTTAAAGAACCTTCTATAAATGCCATACTAAATGTGTTCCATAAGCTTTGTTTATTTATTAATACTCATGTCAAATCTCAAAGGCTACTAAACAGCAATCTTACATTTTAAAACAAAATATTTTTTTACAAACTTAATTCAAACACAGGGCACAATATAATGAGTAAACCTGCAAAAAAGAAAGAAGTGCATTTTACTCATAACTGATGATAATATCTTCTGTGGATGCCAGATAGCATCTCCACTGAAACCATACCTTGGCTTGACAATAAAGCTGGAAGTTATTCAAGTGTATTGTAGCCAACTGTCAGATGTAAAAACAGTCACAATATACTATTAGTGGCATTCAGCCAATCTCTTAATGACCCAAACTTTATTCTGAAAACTCAGTTTGAAAGCAAATCTATTCCCTAAAGTAATTTTCAGCACTGCTTAAAAAGCTTGGAAAAATCAGATTAGAGTAAACCAGGTTATGTAGATGTTATGAGAATGTAACTTCTAAAAATAACTTTATAGATCAATTCAAGTAAACTTCAAATAGAGAGATCTCGCCTTTCGCACAGCACGGCACTTCTATGTTCTATAATTCTGGTCCCAAACTATCAGACTGATACAGCCTGTAGAGTTAGTATGGTGTTTAGAAAGCCCGGGATATAAAACAACTCCCATGCATTGAAGATTTATGCCTCGAAAGGCTTATGTGAACACATTACATACAGTATCTGATAGAACTGCTGCACTGCATGCTGTTTTCCTGAAATTACTATGGATGCCTAAGAAAAAGAAAAAAATATTCTCTCAAATAGGCAAGCATATGCATCACTATAATCTGTAACAGGGCATACATTTACTTTCATTTTTTTAATGCAGTATTCCCATCACCTTCGTAAACTTTCAGAAGAAATAATGCAGAATCTTACAGATTAATGGAAATAGAAAAGGAGCATAATGCTAAATACAGCCAATGAGTGAGGTGCAATCATTGAGGGCTTGCCGTAATCACAGAATATGCACCCAGGTACATGCTTATTAGAAACTCCTATGAGCTAACAGGAGTGACACATAATCAATGAAACTCCTATTAAAGCATTAATTAAGATGTAACCTTGTTTATCCTAAGTAATATAAAATGTACCCACTCACACATAAAAGCCATCCATGCATTACCCAGCCTATCACAAAAAAGATCAGATATAGTCTAAAGGAAAACGTTCACAGATATTTCAGGAAAAGCAGCATACACGAAAGCTTCAATATATTTGGTCCAAAAAATAACTTTGATGTTATTAATGTACGACAACTTATATTGAACTTATTCTTTCCAAATAGCATTGACTAAATGTCTCTGTAAAATTGATTCCAAGGGATAGCAGTTTACTACTTTATGTATTCAAATTAAGTTACTGCTTAGCTAAAATACCACATGCAAGGAAGAAATGGAGTTAGTCTCAACATGTGGCTAAATAAGACAACTTGTTTCATGCATAGCAACTCTACAGACTTATTTGTCTACTGATTCATGACATCTAGCTTATAATTGTAGCATTAGAAGCCATTTATACAGGAAAAGTATCGTGCTTAATTTAACTTTCACTTCAGCTAGTGAGGAAAACTACACCAATTTAAAGCACCACTTACCTTATTCATACTACAACTGAGTCTATGAAAGTATTTTGCCAAAAGGGAAATTAAGGATCAGATTTCTTTTCACTCCTATCACACAGCTGTGATGCCAGGAAGAGAACAACGCAGATACCCTTTCAGTTTCAATGATGTGCCTTATGTTTTAAATGAAGCAGATTTATCTGTTCAACATTTTTGATGCCAACTATAGAGTCAAAATTATGCCTAATGCCATCAAGTCTGAATGTGAAAAATACAAATATTTCACAGCAAGTAGTTTCCCAGGGCAAGTACAAATTAAGGAAATAACAAGCAATGGCAAATCCTGTTGTGGCCAACAACTCTACTCAACTTCATCACCAGCTTCCCATTGAAAAGCAGGAGGAGTTTTCACTTTCAGCAAGGTCATTTTCATAGGTAGGATACAGTGAGGCAAAGATAATGGTCATGTCATAGCCATACGTAATATAAGAGTGAATAGTGAAAAAACTCTAATTTTATTTATCTGATCTCTGTCTACAGTGTTGCTAAGTAAATCAGAAGATGTAAAACTAGGTAAAAATGCAGCAGAAAGTTCCCCAACATAAAATGAATCTCCCCAGGTACAGGAACTCAGAAGAAAATGAAAGTTATAATGGCATTGCATAGACTGTTATTTTCAAATTTTGCTTTCCATTTCTACAATTTACAACCTTTTGACTTAGATTATTTTCTCTTTGAAAAAGATACCTCAGTGGAGTCAAAGAATTTAATCACTACTCTAGTTACTTGGTGCTTTTCTGTAATTTTCTTATTAAAAATACCTGTGTTAGCACTGTAAGCATCTGAACCCTCTTTGTTAATTAGTTACATGTAAAAAATGTACTTATGAAAATTATTCTCTGCAGTATTTCTTTCTTCACCTGTTCTATGAGATAATGTAGCACTATGGCATAGAAGAATGAATAAACCCTTTTGGTGGCTAAAAATGCTCTTTTATTAGCTTTCCCTTTCTTCCTTCAACCTAAACCACAAGACAGTTTAACTTATAATTGCATTTTTATTTTGACATGTTTGTTTTATGATATTTGTTTCTTAAATCTCTTTCAGAACTCTGCAGACCTGCTATACACATCAATGTCTGCTCAAAGGAACAAAAGTGCAATCCGGTGGAATTAAACAAGGTAGTGTTTTGATGCTAAAATAATCTTATAAATACTGTTTCACCGAGTAACAGTTGTGAGAAAATCTCAGGAGGCTCAAGCAAAATCTGTTCAGCTCAAAGATGAATCCTAAAATTTTGACTGCTTTCTACTGAAAAGTATACCAGTTTTCACTCCCCCTCCATGCAGGAGCTGTTCATTTAGAACAGGCTGGTTTTACACCTTGAGAGGACAGAGAAGAGGGCATCCTGAAAAGGGAGAGAGAGGACAGCGGCATTTTTTTCTCATGGTAAAGCCTGTGTGGTACAAAGAGAATGACTTTGG
Organism: Mesitornis unicolor; assembly: GCF_000695765.1. NCBI lineage: Eukaryota > Metazoa > Chordata > Aves > Mesitornithiformes > Mesitornithidae > Mesitornis > Mesitornis unicolor. Next base: position 69,190 of record NW_010200932.1, on the reverse strand, counting down.
TATGGACCATTTGTGGACAGTAACTGTGAGCATGTAGAAAGAACAAAAACTAGGACAGTGTGATTTAATCAGGGATGCAGGAGTGACACTTCTAGTTCGACAGAAGCCCAGTTCTCACACAGAATGTGGGGCAGTGACTCACTTCAGAAAAAGCAAAATACTTTCCTTCCTCCTCCCCATCAGAGCAATCGATTCCTAAGCAGGCTGAAGCCTGGGAAATTTAACAGCTCAGGCATAAATTTGGCATTCCCAAACCCTTCCCACCTGCCATGATTACTATCAGTCATTCTTACTAATTAAGACAAAACTCACTACTTGCTAGGGGGAGGAGGAGTGGAGAAATACTTCTTGTGAGACATTCAGATGGGAATTTACTTGACAAATATTATTTCTCTCCAGAAACAACTTATTTTATTAACAAATAAAGTGGGCTGGGTCCCAGTTTCCAGTCTTGAGGACAAGTGGCATGGGATGGAGGTTAGTGGTCTTGAGCCCACACTAGAGTGCATGTCCTGGCTCCATTCAGTTTCTGTGATGTAGCCTGGAAGACTACAGAGGAACAGCAAAACTCTGACGAATGTCACTGACATTAAGTTACTTATTTATGACAGTGAAACACCTATGCCAACTTCCTATTTATTAGACATTTATCTTTTCATGTGTAAAACACATCAATCTAAAACACAGTGAGACATATTCCAAGTTTTCCAGAAGTCTTCACTGGAATTTTCATAGTTTGAAAGATATTGTGTCCAAACCAAAGACAGATCTAAACAAAACCAAAAGAGGATGAACCTCTTTTAGAAAGACAAATCTCGTTTTAATTTTGCAATACAGTTTGCATCTGTTTGCTGTTTCCCTAAACTCTCTTCTTCCTTCATTAATGAGTGCACATCTATGCATATATTAGCTGTAGACTAAAAAGAAAAGGAAGACTGTTGGGAGAGGCACATATTTTCCACATCTGGATTTGATTTAAAGGAAAGGGGAAATCAAGAAAACAGGGATACAATAATGGCTTATAGAACCGAGAAGGAAATACTATGGACCTCTAGAAGAAAATACTAATTTTGATGCAAATAATCATCAGTTAGATGGCATGGTTCACGAATAGACTTATTAGGGAACTGGATCCAATCAGTAAGAAATACTTTTAAGGTTGCTCTGACTCCTTTTGTTCTTAAACAAAATGGAAAAGTTTGAAGTGCTGCAGGATGTAGAATGAGCTATTGCAGGCAAGCAAAATACCTTGAAAGAGTAGTCAGGATGGGTTACAGATGCCAAAATGCATATGTTCTACAGGAAAAACAAAAATAGACAGAAAAGGGTGTCTGATGACGTTATAGACTGTGAATATATAAAAAGTGATATGTTGGATAAAACAGTCTGGTCATGTTAAAATAATACACATAGAAAAAAGAATGAAGTGTGCTGGAGTAGTCCTAAAAATTATGCATCCAACTCCCAGATTATATCTGCACTTGGAGGGAGTCAGGGGGGAAGCACCAATATTTGAAAGGAGGCAGAAGAGGTGAATTGGTCCAGGCAATAGTTCTTCTATTACTTCAAGGTCTAAATACATATATATATATATATATATATGTGTGTGTGTGTGTGTGCATGTGCGTGTGTGTATGTATATATATATATCAGAAAAATGGGATGCAGTTCACAATGGTTTTATCAAAGGCAATTAATGCCAAGCAAATTTCTTTGGTAATGTGGCTGATTTTAAGCAAAGGAAATTACTGAATCATCTAACTGCAGATCTGCATGTATATGATAGGTTACCTTATGCATTAACAGCTGGAATGACAGGAATTAGCAAAAGTAAATTAGTTAAGGAAATATTAAAAAGGGTATAATGACAAACAGTATTGAAAGAGCATCTACTGAATTGAAGGAGGCATGGTAACAAAGCTCCTCAGAGATTAGTTTGCAAAACTCCCTTAAATTCATTCCTGAATAAAAATATGACATAAAGAGTAGGAACACAGAGTGGAAACTTGCAGACTACACAAAATTAGGAGGCACCACCAATAGAAAGAAAAATACAAAAACTGTCATGCTCCACATAAACACGAGTACTGAACAGAAAGTAGTAGTACGAAGTATGAATTAATAGTGAAAAAATTGCTACAAGTTGACAATCACAAAGACATGGGAAAGGAAAAAACCGAAATGTGTAAGATGACTGGAAGATGGACTTTCACCATAAATAGGCAATTTTTTTTTCCACAGGAAGTATTAATATAATTACACAGTGAAACCTCACCAGAATTGAGATTCTGATTTTCTTCAGGGAAGATTAATTTAGACTGAAAGAACAGGGAAGGGCTATAGGGATGACACTGGGAATGAAGAGTGTACGTTCACAGAGAATAAAAGACATTGGCTTGCTCTACCCTGCCAAGACTGAATAGGATACGATTCCTCTGTAAATTTACAATCAACAAAGCATATACACTGAAGATGAACTATTTAAGTCAAAAAGACAACATCAGCACAAGAACAAATAAGTATAAAACAGCCACAAATAAATTTATGCAGCAAATTAGAAGATTTGTAGCTCCTAGAACAGTTAACATTAGTGAAGAGCCAACTAGAATCCTGAAGGACAAAAATAATTAGCTCATGTTAAGACACAGGTTTATCATTTTATATTATAATATATAGTGACAGAAAGGAACTGGACTTCGAGATTCCCTAGACCCTATTGTATTTTATATACCCATCTCAGAAGGGTTACAGAGCTCTTCTTAGCCTGTAGAAAAATGGTGAGTCTAGGCCAGTGATGAGAGCATTAAGAGAAAGACAGGAAATATTAACTTGGCTCAGAGCCACTCTAAGGAACTATTGCTTCCAAACTGGGGCCAGCTTCTCTATATGCACCACAGAGAACGGGCAAAGTCCATTTCTGCTTATGTATGTCTATATGTAGGCAGATTTCAAGATGATTTTGCTTAGAGAAAGGAGTAAATAGAAATAATAATACATTTCTGCTCAGTTATTCAGCGTAACTCACTTCCTTGTCCCTAGTTACCTAAAGGTTAAGCTCAAAGTCATCATTCTGGTTAAGCAGAGCACAGCGTTCCTTCCACTCTCATGGCAAAGCCATTCCTTTTTAGATATGCACTGCCTGCTTCATTCCTATTTAAATACTAATGCATTTTTTTCATAACTTTTTTAAATTTTTTTTTCTTTATTTTAACTAATTAAAACTCACTTGTGCCCTCTGATATTTGTATCTACACTGCTGTATGATAAAATTCTGTTGGGCTACATGCAGAGACCTCCAAAATACCCACTTCATAATGTGTTTTTCTGTTGTTGGGTTTTTTGTTTGTTGGTTGGTTTGTTTGTTTTTGTGGTGGTGGTGGTGTTGTGGTTGGTTGGTTTATTGTGGTTTTTTTTGTTTGTAGTTTTTTTTTTTTAAATACATATCTTCAGACACTGCTTAGAGATTGTGAAAAGTGGTTTTTCCTTTTATGAACTTTAAGCATGTGGCAGTGATCAAATGGGGACAGCTGTCCTTTAAGGACATTGGCAATTATTGTCATCATACCTCCTGTTAGGCAGTTCAAATTGCTTAAAACTTTGATAATGATTACTTGACTGCATTTAAATGAAGGTTGTTTACCCTTCCATTCCCTACATAGCATCTTTCGTGCAACACGCCCCAAGGCCCTTTCCAAAGAACACTAATCAGTACACAAAATTATATTGAAGCAAATAACCTTGTCACGAATTCCATTACACAGTAAAAGCTAAATAAAAAATAATAGCTTTCCTGTCTATATTTAAAAAAAAATATCTACTTAGTGTCAAGCTTTTCAAGTAGAAGAGAATGCCACAGAAGAGCACGGTTCATACTGCACAGCAAGCAAATGAAAAGTAAACTATTGCTACGACCCGCTTAACCAACATTCATCCTATGTTACCAATACAATGGGAAATTGCAGAAAGCAATATTTTAAAAATCCTAGCTCATGTTAAACTCAGAAATTTTCAATGGGAATTTCAAAGGAAGAGCTGAAGCCATGTCCAAGAGGGCCAACCAGCCAGTGGAACAGAAATCGCCTTGTTGTGCAATAATAACCATTTTAAGGTTTGATTGAGGCAAGACTGGCGTCAACCTGACATTTACTTAAAGGAGAACTGTAACCATTTTGCTCAGCCTGCCAGTTCAAAACGGAAGAAGGATTTCTTCCCATAAATAAAGGTAATTTCTTATCTATGTACACATACAACCTCCTACACTAGCTCAGACAAGTGAATGTACTTCCCTTGCTTGCAAGACTAGACAGGAGAAAAGATGACTGATAATGTCACTCCCATTCCTTAGTGGGCTTGTTGGATACTTACTGGTAACCCTGACACTGACTGTAAATACAGCAGTCTCCACAAAATCCTGCAGGCTCTTTGAGCTTCTACAAATTGACATAAGCAAAAATATCAAGCAAGAACAGCCTGGAAATTACCTTTCCTCCTAACCAAACAAGTGATTTGATCCACTTTAGTGGCAAACTCAGCCTTTCCCTTGTCACAAGTCTGGGATCAAAACAGAAACTGCAGAAAACTATGCACAAAAGAAGCTAAAATGACAAAAATGTTAGTTCACTGATAGATCTAGCATTGTGTTTATAACATTATCTGTGCTGCAAAATATCACACACACCACAGAAATCCAGTGATCACTCTTGCAGATATTGTTCTGTGGTAATTTCTCATCTGAAAAAGCAGAAACAAAATGAAACCCACTGCAGCCCTCCTGAAGAGTGAAAACATCTGAAAATCAGAGACCACCCCATATCCCATATAATTTAACTCTTTTTTTGGCTGACAGAAATATAACT
>NW_010200932.1:49868-64303 GCF_000695765.1 Mesitornis unicolor | reverse complement strand
GGAAAGAGAAGAAAGATCAAATACATAGGAGAGTAGTAAAGATGTCTGGAAATAAGACAGACTCACTCAAAGCTCTTACCCAAGTATTTGCGTATCGCTGATTTTAGCTTGTGAAAGTAGTTGAGGAAAAAAATAAAAATTAAAGAAGAGAAAAAGAACAGTTGAAAATCTCAGTTTAAAATTACAGAGTAAACAACTGAAAATACAAATAAATAAAAGTCTCAGTGCACAGTAATCCACAAGATGCCCGTGCTTAAAGTGATGAAACAGTCTTTGTTCAGAGAGTCCTGGCCACCAAAATATATACAGAGTTTGGCATACTATATGGTGATCTTTTCACATACAAAAACAAACACAGTTTTCTTTTGGAAGCTGCAAACTTTTTCTGCAATTTCAACTGAAATGATTTATAGGCCAATTGACACTTCTTGAATTAATTGTTCTTCAAGTATAACCCAGGAAATTCCATCTCCTATCAGTTATGTCAAATTTGACAGCCTCAGGTGAAATTTCTCCTTTCTTAATTATTTTATTATCCCATTAATTCTCCCAATCCATTAGTTACACTCGTGTGTCCCTCTCTGAAGAATCTCTCTTCTTCCTTGATGTCTATACCTTTCAAGAACCTCAAATAAACAATGCCCTTCTTTGGCAGTCTCTTCACTTACTATATATGCTTCACTGCTGTCATTTCCCTTCAGAAATTCACTAGTGCTTATGCATCAGTTTTCATCCACCTTTCCTTTAGTGATAATTCCAGAAGGGAAAAAAGGAAAGTGATCCTCTCAGAGACAGAGGTGTCTGATTTTCACTACTGTGTGCTATGATAGCTACGTACATGCGCTCCCCCACCTACCGCCAAAAAAAGTACTTTTGAAAATTGTACACTGCAAACCATATTTTAGCAGCTGCCTACTGTTCCTCTATATGAGGTGACAATAAAAGTTGAAATGGACCATGTTAAATCTATTGGTTGAAAAAGCAGTGTGTGTTTTGGTGCCCGCGTTGAAGGGAAGGGCCTAGTACAGATACCACTCTCAAAACTACCGATCGCTGGGACGGGCTGCCCAGGGAGTCAAGGGAATTCAACTCCTGGAGACTGTCAAACCTCAACAGCACAAGGCCCTGACTGACCTGATCTAATTTTGAATTAGCCCTGCTCTGAGCAAAAGGTTGGGCTACATAACCTCTAGAAGTCCCTTCCAAGCCAACTTGCTCTCTGTGAATCACTTAAGAATTTTTGATCATTCCAGAAATACAGTGTAGTACCTCAAATCATCTGTGTGCTGAATTCCCCATTAGATCTTGTGCTGTGCTATTATTTCCCTTACAGTCTGATACCAGACACAAGAAGTACAAAGACCGGACCTCTTCTCCCAGCAGTACTGGCAAGACATTTAAGAGATTATTCAGCTTCTCTTGGACTGTAGCCATTTTCACAAATTGTGAGAAGATGGATGGATCATACCGGAATGGGGAGACAACCACAAGGGAAGACACAAGACAGTCATCAGTACAGCAGCCATATCACCTGCAGTAGGGTAAAACATGGAGCTATCAACTGTTTTGGATAATTCTAGAAGGATAATGGTCAGCATAGCCAAGTATAGTGTCACCACCTTTGCCAAATGCAGCTCTTCCTGGATTATAGGTTTCAGTTGTTTTGGAGAAGGGATTAGTTATGTATATATCGCTCTCTCCCAAAGTCGAGAACAAAAATGGAGCCTGCCTTGTCACAGACTGTAGTTATGTCACCTAGAAATATTGCTGTCAATTTAGTGGAGATTAAAAGTGGCTGAGTTTTCACTACTTTGTCCAAATTTTCTCAAGAATACCATTATTTCTGCAGACTGAATTGGAGGATCATATACTTCATTTTCTTCAAGATCTTCCTGTCCTTTTGCTACTCAGTCATGGCAAATCATCAAACTACCATAATACTGTTTCCCCTACACAAGTGCTTTTGGGGACAGGCCGTGCTCACAGCAGTATAGAAATTATTTTAGACACAACTGGAAATGGCAGAGTCCCTTTGGGGCTGGCTTCTCACTAGCCTAGTATCTAATACAGAACAAATATGCTAAGAGCTCCAAGTGTAGTATGTTCCAATAAAAAGGAAAAGAATAAGAACTAAAACTGTTAATGGCATCACAATAAAAATAAAAAACCCACTCAAAAATAAGTAGCAAATCAATTAAGCACAAAACTTGAGAAAACAAAGAGGTGCTCAAGGCAACCAAGTGCCTAGTTCTAGAGAGTTCATTCTTCAAGATATTGAGCATCACAGCACTGAGTCGGCAAAACAAGTTTATAAATCACTGCAAAGCCTTGTGTGTTTTCCAGTAGGAATGTGTCTGCCCTAATGTAAAATTGGAATTTCTTGAATTGGTGTTTAGCAATCAAGACAGCAGCTTGCCAAACTGGCTCTTTCAAAATGCTTTTCCTCAGAGAAGATTCACGTTGGTAAAGTCTTCCACAAGTACATTTCCTCTGGAACTAATTAAAGGATAACATTGTTCATAATCAGGTTTTAAAAAGCTGATTTTCAAATGCTGTAGAGATATAATTAATTTTTAGAACTTTAGGCTAGGCTGTCAGAATAATACAACACTGGAAAGTATTTTCAACACAAGTTGAAAATATACCAAAAAAATGAGCAGATTATAGGCTCTCAAAAGGAGGCCAATATTTGGATTTCTTCTACCATTGTTAATTTTTTTTTAATATGTCTAGACAAGGAATTCAGTTTTATAATCTAAATTATTTAGAAAGGAAACATTTGTCATTCAAGTCTTAACTCTTGTCCACTCAGGAAGAAAAACAATGTTAATATAAAGTTTCGTGTTTGAGGATGCAGTGATTATTTTGATCAACTGATAATCACAGAAGCAGGCAGGTTTATTTTTCACTTTGCTACAAACATAATATATATTATTGCCTCTGCTACAAAAGAGAGCCTGACAAAGATTGCACATAATTCCCATAATATCGTCTTCGTTGTTGTGTGTCAACCACCATGCCCCTCAGCTGCTATCATATGATAGATACTCTGTCTTAAAGGCGGTCACCACAGTGCAGCCACTTCTGGAGTAGAGTGACATGTGCTATTAACATGTGGCAGATTATGATCCCTCTGCAGAAGAATGCTGTCTATCTGAAAGTACTACTGAAGAAATACAGGTGATCTTTGGCCTCTTCAAAGACCTACTTGGAGGAATCCCATGGGTTAGGGCTCTAGAAGGTATAGGGTCCAAGAGAGCTGGTTAATATTCAAGCATGACTTCCACCAAGTTCAAGATCAGTGCATTCCTATGAGTAAGAAATCAAGCAAAGGAGGCAGGAGCCCTGGTGGATGACAAGTTAACCAGAGCCAGCAATGTGCCCTTGTGGCCAAGAAGGGGCTTGGGGTGCATTAAGAAGAGTGTGGCCAGCATTCTGAGGTAGGTTATCCTTCCCCTCTGCCCTAACCAGGCCACATCTGCAGTACTGTGTCCAGCTCTGCCCCGCCCCCCCCCCATTGAAGAAAGACAAGGAACTTCTGAAGAGTCCAGTGGAGGGCTACAAAGTTGATTAGGGGACTGGAGCACCTCTCTTATGAGGAAAGGCTGAGAGAGCAGGGTCTGTTTAGTCTGGAGAAGAGAAGACTGAGGGTAGATCATAGCCATGCTTATAGGTATCTAAAGGGCAGGTGTCAAGAGGATGGGGCCAGATTATTTCCAGTGGTGCCCAGCAACAGGACAAAGGACAATGGGTACAAACTGGAACACAGGAAGTTCAAGCTCAACATGAGGAAAAATGTCTTTACTTTGAGGATGACAGGGCACTGGCACAGGCTGCCCAGAGAGGTTGTGGAGTCTCCTTCTCAGAGATATTCAAAACCCACCTGGATGTTATCCTGTGCAACCTCGTCTAGGTGAATCTGCTTCAGCAGAGGGGGTGGACTAGATGATCTCCAGAGGTCCCTTCCAACCCCTACCATTCTGTGATCTTCAGTAAAAGACAAACATGGCATCTTCATGACAGAAAAAACAAACCATGCAACTCAAACCTACAAATGTTTAGGTCTGTAACTACTTATGATCTCACTTACTGAAAAGCTTCTATATCTAATAGCAAGGTAACCTTACTGCACTGTCTGGAGAATTGGTTTAAGATATCTCAGTGGGACTTAGAGCATCCAGACATAAACTGGCTGAATCGTTAACCTGAAGGAAACCATTCAGTATTGCCCTAGAATCAATTAGTTCCACTTTAACATGGAAAAGGGTTTCAGTGGGAAAAGTGCCAGAATGAGAGCCATCAAAACAGACCTCTGGTAATCACCAGAGAGCAGGAGTATTAATCCACCTGATTAATCTGTTGAGCTGTAATAGTTCTTCAAGGGCAGTGTGATGAGTTGGTAAGTGAACCTGGTGTCATTCTTCTATCCCCTGCTCCAGAAAGATATAGGTCTGTACAGGAAAGCTTGCTGGCAACAGCAGTGCTTCCTATTTGCCCTGATAGGAACTGGTTGAAAGCAGCTGGATACTTCTCCAGACCCACTCAATGCTATCTTTGCTGAAAATTTTGCAATGCTTTCACCAGAACCATAGTTTCTTTGGCAACATTAAACAGAGATTGAAGCACTTGAGAGGAATTCTTAGCAATAATACAATACTAGAATTATCATGGGAGCCAACCCTGATACAAGAATAAAATATATTCTGGTAATAAGGTCTGTCAGAAGAAGCCTCCCTGCCAGGGAAGCAGCAGAGGTTTTTGACAACCAGAAGAGAAAAGTGACAGAGTAAATATGATCATAACTGACCATACAGCTACTGTTAGCTTTTTGCCACACTAAAGCAGGTGTGCTACATTAGTACAACTTAAAACTTTTGGCTTCTGCTGGGTTGGGAGCCACTAAGCCTGGGGAGGGAATGAGATTTCACTGTATTTCAGAGAAAATCCTCCCTCCCCACCACTTACAAAGAGGATAAACATGTTTATCTCATCTTCTGGTCCGTAAGAGAAAATTTATTAAAGCTATCTAATACTGAGGTGCTGGAGAAAGCACAATGGCAGAGACAATATTGTCTGCCAACCTCCAATAAGGCTTTTGGTGACTGAGCAGAAATGTTTATGGTATCAGTAAACTCCTACAAGCATCTGGACCCATGGGCAAAAACTAAGACAAATGCCTGCTGTTGCCAAGGACAATCTGCAATTAAGAATTTCAGAGAAAAAATATGAGACAAAAGGAATAGACAGCAAATCATTATCAAAAAAAACTGAAATAGAGAAACCGGGACAAAAATTTAACATTACAAATTATTCCAAGAAAAGACAAAATGATCCCAGGGACTTAAAGTTCGAAAAGCTGCTGATGCTGAATAATCAGGAGCCATAATTTCATCTGTCCAGATTCCTGATGTACGAAATGCTTGGACAATTTGTCACCTTTTAAAAAGCCAGTATTTCCTACTGAACTAAACAGAAACCTCTCCTATCTTAATCAGCTAGTCTCCACTAGGCAGCTGCATATGTGTAGAATATTTCTGAAATGAAAACAGGTCACCAAAGGAAGCATCTATTGAGCATGTTTTCTTTTATTCATTGACTTTCTGTTTTTCCTCAGTGCATTACTTGCTTTTCCCCTCCCCTGTTGGCCACCTTGGCTCTGGAATCACACTGGGAGTCAATCATTTTGCAGTCTCTGACCCATAGTATTGATTCAATGCTGTGAAAGACACCATTCAGTTATGAACAGTAACTAAACCATAAAACCATATTATTACTTACTTTCACTCATTCACTCCCGTAGTATGACTAAACACCTTTAACTTCTTTCATCAACTGTCTACAGTAGCCACATCAAGCCGGCAAGACAGAAAGTAAAGAAAAAAAAAGTCCAAACAGGCCTTTTGGAGCATGATCAGATCATGCTTTACAAAGTGTTCCCTTCTGCAAAATATTAGTAGGCAGCTCTTTAATATCCTTCCTTGAAATACAAATTTAGTTTCTTTACACTTGTTTCCTGCTCTTCTGGCGTCTGTATACAGACACCAAACTCCCATCAAATATACCATTAGTCCCACTGCTGAATTCTGGTTTCACTTGATGTCACCTTTCATTACCACAGGCAATTTAAAGCGCAGCTATTCTGCCATAGCTGAGGAGACCTAGAGTCATGGAATGGTTTGGGTTGGAAGGGACCTTAAAGATCACCCAGTTCCAACCCCTCTCCCATTGGCAGGAACACCTCCCACTAGACCAGGCTGCCTAAAGACCCATCCAACCTGGCCTCGAACACTTCCAGGAGGGGTCAACCACAACTTCCTTATACAAAAAAGACCAAAAATTACTTCAGAAAAATTATTTATCAGAAAAAGCCTAGGAAGAATTTCTAAATCTCCTCTCTTCACTATTTTTCCCCCATCAGCAATTATTCCAAAACCTGGTGTTTTCCCATTTATTTTGCATTAGTCATAAAAAATATTTTCTTAACTTTACAAGCCTATAAGGAATAAAGAATCTTTAAAATAGATGCAAGGTGAATTCTTACGGAGTCAATACTCAAGCTTTGGAAATGATAAAAATATAAGTAAAGAAATCAATTCTATCTTCTCTTCCATGGCTACCCAGTGTCTTGTCAACCCAGTATTTCAGACAAAGGGGAGAGGGAAAAGAATTATCAGACACAGATCATTTAATGAAATACTTTAAACAGAAATTATTTTAGTTACAGGAGGACAATAAAAATTGAAAAACAAGCAATTCAAATAGCAAGTTGGTGGATCTCAAAGCTTTTCTCTTGCAGAGCCTAGTAAAAGAATACACTGAGAACTACTTTCCTTTATACTATTCATTCTTTCTATGTTTGTATGTTTGTGATGAAAGGTTATACCTGATGGAATAACTTACAAGTCCAAGCGTCTTTACTGGACAATCCGTAGATCTCAATTATGAATTATTCTACCTGTGAACCATCAAGTTTGAAAGGCTTGCCTTTTTGTGGAGGCTCAACACAAGACACTCCAGAGACAGGAAAGTACTGCCTGAAACAGTTATCTTCCCAACTGCAAAGGATGTCAAAAAGAAAATCTTCCTTTGGCATGAAGAGCAAAAACAATATTATAAAGGTATGTCTTGAAATACAAGCCAGACATTTCATGTTAAATGTTTCTTGTCTGCTGTTAACTTCAAATGAAGATGATCTAGGATGCCTCCTTGTTTCTCCCTTTAAAAATTCTATTAAACACATCAATTTCGAATCATGAGACTCTCATACGTATTGGAACAGGAACAGTAGCTTTTAAGTTGAGAGAAATAACTCTGAAGGAGGGAAAAAAACCCCAACATTCCCTTACCCCAAGATGAATCCTTTAGTCTCTCTTCCTCAATTCCATCCTTCTTAAGATGAAGCTTGGAAGAAGAATCCATAGTTAGATGGATACAAGAAGTTACTCCTACCCATTAAAACCTATCTTTCAGTAAAAAAGAATTCAAGGGAAGAGTGAAAACGGTTTGAGGTTGAGCTGAATGTTAGTTTTATAGCAGCTGGTCAAGAAGTCAAATCCAAATAACCTCTTCTCTCTTGTTTTCATCAGAACATAATCTGAGGAATGTTGTAGATCAGAGACTCAGACAAAGGAATTTTGAACCCTTGATATGCCTGAACAACTGGCCTTACCTAACTGAGAAGTTACCTGATGGGGTAAACATTTTGTAGTAACTCATACTCTATACCTAAGTATTTGTAAAGCGGTCATATTCAAATATGGATAATCCATTTAAGTAACATGTTATTTGGGACTTTTAGGGTTAAATGGAAGTCTAGAATTACAGTATTTAGCTAATATCTACAGAGAAATCATGTGGAAGGGCTGTGGGAAACTGAGGTTTATAGCAGGAAAGAATGAAATTATTCACATGTGGGACTTGGACACTGTATTATGCCAAGTCCCACATGTGAATAATTTCATTCTTTCCTCTGGATGACTGATTAAACACATTCTACTACAGCAGCATCAAGTTGTAAGATACTTTATGAGTGCACTAAGCCATTCCCAGTGCTATTGCCAAACAAAGTAAGAATATTTTCTTTGATGTGAAGAAAAGTTACATTCCTTCCTCCTTCAATCGCTAGCAGTGTTGAAAAACTACTTAGGTGAATGGCTAGATATCACTAAAATCTTGTTACACAGCATATCAGAAATCTCATTCAGAACAAGTGACACAGATATGGAGATCAGCAGGGTCAGAAAATAAAGGAAAAGAAAAAGTAAAACAGTAAAAAAGAGAAATACGTGAATAAAGCACTTTTATAAACCCTTTCTTGCTTGTCAGCAGAGCCTTAAGCATGCCCAGAATATTTAAAGTGTCCCATCAGGTAGAGATGATAATTAAGAGATAGAATATGTGAATAAATATATGTGAAAGATATTTTGTTTCCACTGTTAGGAGAGCTGGAAGTGCTATGACATGGGCACTGGACAAAGGACAGTCTCAGAATTTCTCCACTCAGAATCTGTGATGGCAACGCATCTGCCTTTCAACAACCATTTCATTTTCTTCGTTACCACCCAAAATGTTTTCCAAATTAAGCCATATTTTATAACAAATCTGAGAAGTTTAAGAGTGCTATAGAAAGCATTACAGAAACGCAGATCGTACTAATGGTTAATGCAGTTTCTATAAGCAGCAGTCGTAATAAATAATTGAAATAACAATATATTGTTGTACATATACTGCTGATTCACAGTGAAGGGAAAAAGCTCTACTGCACCTGGCTGACAGTACTACAGATACTGCTGAAGACAGGAAAATTACACTTTGGAGATGTACAATGCCTTCAACTGAAGGACAAATCCTAGCTGACTAGAAAAGAAGAGAATTACAGCTCAGTTGTGTCTGAGAATCCATGATAACGTATTATAATCCAACATATAATATATAAACAAATGTTATTCAAAGCATTAGCTTCTCTGAAGATCCACAATACACCAAGTTTTTGTCCTTCCATATTTATGTGCTACAGGTATTGTAACAGCTCTTGTACTTTGCAGCATACTGGTAGCTCATGCAATAGACATTTTCCACAAAGGTCTCAGTAGGATGAACAGTAGCTCTTCCATAGCAGCCCCAAAAATTACTGCTCATTTGCCAAGGCCTTGTTGACAATCGTCCACTCCAGAAATTCTTTCAAACTGTTTTGCACTTTCTGGACAACATTTGTAATTATGAGGGGAAAACAAAGTTTTATTTTACCTGCACTATTGTTGCAGGAACAGCTATCTCAGCCAGTGACCACACTGGACCTCCTGAAAACAGACAAAAGAACCAAGAGACGCTGTCTCCTCTGCTTTGTGCAAACATATACACACACACGACCGTTCTGTTTGCAGTAAATAATTAAGAGGTGAATTACATGTTTTTAATAGACTATTTTCTAATAATATAGTTGTTAAAATAGCGGGGGGCGGGGGAACTCACTCTCCAAATTTGATGGTATAGCAATCTTTCCCTTGGACCCTGAGCTTATCCCTTCAAATTACAAAAACAAAAACCCCATAGAACCGGCAAACGAATTTGTCATGTTATTGTTGGCATCAAAACAGAGGAACTTTTAATCTATTTCAGCTGAAATCATATGATCTAGCAGCCTTGGGGAAGGGATATTAATAGCAGTTAGGGCAAAGAGGGGAAGAGAGGAACTTTCCTCTGCCCAGAGCCAGGCAGCAGGTTCTTCGCAGCTCCTCTCCACCATCCACCCGAGCGCATGGGGCCAGTGGGGTGGGAAGCCCAGCGGCAGTGAGCAGTAGTGTTGGACATCAGGGCTTGTCGGTTTCTGACAGCCCACCCCAACCACAGCTACGGACTCACACCATGGCCCTCCTGACGCCAGCTGACCCTGCTTTTGATCATAGCGTATTTGAAGAGCTTTTAGGCTACTTCTGCAACAGACTATGTGCGATTGTACTCAGGATCAGAAAAGACGACGGAGACAGCACTGGAAAAAAGCAAACTGGCTATGAGCAAGTCCCCATCTCCTATTTGGTATCGATAACATATTCCTTTAATGAGGGGAAGGAAAAAACCGAAAACAACAAAGGAAGATGGAGAAATGGCTTTCATCAACAGAAATGCATACATCAGCCAACAAGCTGAATAATCACAAAACGGGGAAAAAACCCTGATCCAAGCATTAATAATTCAATTAGTATTCATTGAAATAACATTGATTTTAATTAATCTATTTCACATCACTGTTTATATCCTATGTGCTTTATATTACAGCTTAAAAATCATTCGTGTATGAGCCTGCTAAGTACTCATGTCTTTAAAAATAACAAAAAGGAGGCACAAACTTGCCAAATAAATATTTTAAAGCCTCAAATAGTCAATAAAGTAAAAATTAAATGTAATTGCTTGTTGCTGTACATTACTAATATGGAATACACTAGTCCGCTGCAGCTATATTATAAATGTAATTTGATTCATTGGAGCTTCAGTACATTAAGATATTGGTAAAAACTGCTTCAGCCACTGAAGTATACACTTACCAGCTTGTATTTGCACAATACAATATCTGGCACTGTTCGGTGATTGACTGAAGCATAACGCTTTTCATTTATTCTACTGCTCTGAGCTCATCCAAAATACACAGCAACAAAAAAAGTACATGTTTCTATCTGAAGTAGGCCCAGCAAATCAATAGAGAATATCTATGTCCATCACCGAGCTTTGCTGGAGATGATGTGGAACAGGAGCATTTCTAAAGGAAACTCCAAGAGCCACTGTAATTCCTAAAGCTCTGTGCACCACAGCCGGTCAGAGCCAGCACGCAAGAACTGCGCTTCTCTGCTTTAGGACAAAATTTCTCTTTTTCATGTTGGGTAATGTTGACACTCTGGCCTTGGCCCTTCAGCAGGGTACTTTACCAGTGGGTCCCTACCAAGATGGTTAAAAGATAAAGAAGAGAGATGCATGGGCAAATACAATGTGATAGAGGAACCAAGACCAGTCTGAGCTGCCTAGTATACCACTGTGATTTTATAAAGAGATAAAAATAAATACGTTCCTCTTTACATTCCCCTGTCATTCCCCTCTACATCACAGAGGTACAATAACCCACAATTATTGTTTATTTTATTTTATTTATTTATTTTTACAATATATTGAGGAAATTTCTGACTTTAGATGAAGTCTGTTGTTCTCCTATCCAGCTGGTTAACTACAGATCAGAGATATGACAGTCTGAGCACTTGGTTTTTAAACAAGGTTTTTTGCTTCCTATAGGTCTCTAATTAAGCCCAGTTGATTTTTATTAGCTTCCTTCCACAGGTTCAGATTTCATTGCAAGGCAATCAAAATACTTTAAATCTTTTCACTGTCAGTCATCTGTCTTTGCCCAAGAAAGCCTTTCACATCACAGCTTTGCCCTTATTCTCCAACAATGCTCATACTTGTTCTCTTAATTGATACTTGTTTACACTAAGGATTTCTGCTATGTGTGAAATACTTTCATGTGTAAAATAAACTGTAAGTAGCATTTCTCCATCTCCGCCACAAACTCATTATCTAAACTCTACAGGTTACTCCATGTTTCTATATACACAAAACACAGAAGGGCTGAATTTCTTATTTAGTGCCTGTTGTGGTCATCTTAGGGGTGCTGGCAGTTCACCAAGGGGCACAGCCTGCCACTGCACATTATCACAGGATAATAAGAGAGAAGAATTTACAATCCAGGTACCTTTCAAAAAAAAAAAACCAAACCATAATTAGCTTGTCAACAGTGCTCAACCAAGCACAATATAAATCTTAGGCACAAGCTTATTTTATATATGCACACCTAGCTAAATATATACTGGTATAGATAGCTATCTATATTTGTTTCCCATATCATGTGCAATATTGCAATATGTTATCTTTTCTAATGGCAGTACACACCACTTTGCACCAGCCTGCAGTATGTAGATACAACAAGCACTATCACTGAAACCACAGAAATCTTTGCACACCACACCTGTAAACAACCTCAGTGCACTTCAGTTTCCACAGAAGTATGTATTTGTTAAAGCTTTTTTACCTGAAAAAAGGATAACACTAATAGCACCATGGGAGTTTCAAGAAAGGCAGGCAAATTATGATCACATTTACCATCTAATTTGCTCTCTGAGGCTTGTTCAAACAGTGCAAACATTGTGCTCCTCTTCTTCATTTTTTCTGACAAGCAGGATGACAACTAATCACCATCAAGAGCTTTCCCACTCTCCAGGCTCCCCTTTTCTGTTTATCCAATTTGATGCCTTCCAGCCAAGAAAACTGTTAGCCTTCCCTGCTACCCCAACTGAGAAGGCCAGCTCTCCAAGGCCAGATTTCAACTACAAGTCCTGTAGGGTGTGAATCCACAGTGCTAAGCGGGAATAAAACGAGCGCTTTCTGCTGAGCGGTGTGCAATAGCACTGGCATGGGCTCTGTAATAGGGTGACAAAAACACTCAAGGGAGGCAAAGAAGGTTAGAAACTGACACAGAAAAAGGTGCCCAAGGAAAGAAGGAGATGTATCCTCTACCCTATTCCTTCATTTTCTCCAAAAGACAGATCTGTGATCTACCCAAAGCATTGCCATGCAAATCCTAAAATGTGCAAAAATGAGAAAAAATTAAAAAGAGAGGGGCAGAAATGCTTGGAGAGTACAGGAAAGTTACTTCAAGGATGTCTGCCCTTTGATAGATCTTCTCTCCAAAACTATTGCACTGATTTGCCTTGATAAGACTCAGCCACACAATCGAATTATCCTGGCTTAACAAGTAAAGCCAGTGTCATTGTCCACATGTCCCCTGTTCACCCAGGGCCTAAGCAAGACAAGGCAAATTAAAATGAAAAAGGACTAAGCCATATTACCTCACATGCCTGTTGGGCTAAAATAGTACACAGCAGATACCATTCCTTAGCAGATGCATAAGCCATAAAGATTTGCAGATGGGCCACTTGTTATAAACCTAAAAAGAAAAATGATGTTGAAACTTTGATACTTAATAACGTAAAAAAGTATGTATGCAAATAAGGACTCATTATGATTTAACCTTACTGAACAGAGGTCATATCAAAACTGGGCAATGTGCTAAGCAACATATATGGCATAAACCATCACCAAACTTTTCATCACTTTTAGCTGTCCAATACTGTATCATTTCTGACAGAGTGAAGGAAATAAAGTCAAGAGGCAGCTGGCTAACTCCAGATTCATCAATTTTAAGAGGTCTTGATATTCACATTGACCAAATCCACACCAATAATTTGTTCTTTTTCCTTATAAGCAATTGGAAATTGCAGCTAGGTTTTAATTGACAGAAGGTACATGCTCTTACCTTTACTTCTGTCCCTTTGCCTGCAGGCAGCAGCCCATAACCCCAGCCAACGTCTCCAGTGTCCCTAAGAAGCACCACTGCATAGGATTTAGCTATACAAAATCTTGACATCAGGAAGTCGCCTGGCTCAAACTTTATGCTACTTTTTAAAAGTTTATTAAATATTTCCCTGGATCTTGTGATCCTGCTGCTCACACACACAATTAAACAGCCTGCACTAGAATACATTTCGAGTCAGGTTCATGACATATTGTGAGAACTTGTCCTAAGAGAAAGTGCAAATGTGTGTGGGGTGTTTCATTTTGTTGTTGGTTTGTTGGGGTTTTTTTCCCCGCAAACATTCTCTGACTATTTTCGCACCCTTTCTAACAGGAAGAGGGTTTTTTTCTTTCTCAAAGTTCACTCTTTTTTTTTAATGCCTACTCAGGAAAATATGTAGAAATAAAGTATGACAAATGCAAATATCTTTAGAGCCTCATACTTGGCAAAGATGTAAAACAGGCCATGTAAAACCTATACCATTTCTTATGAAAGTACTATTTGAAACAGAGAGGAGTTTTGCTAACTAAAGTTTGCAAAGAGTTCATCAAAAGGACACATGATAAAACTCTTTGGAAAGAGGTTGGTATATTCTTGGGAGAGACAAAGTGGGGGAAAAGCCATTCCCCTTGCTTCTGCTGCTTCCAAGAGTACTTGCAATTTCCTTTTCTTGAAAAAGATTTAGGGGACAGGAACACCAAGGCTGCTGTCTTTGCTGCATGTTACATGAGGGACTTCAGTTTGTTCTCTATTACAATGATAAATATCTTCATGGCAGTGAGAGGTTCCCCTAAACCACTCTGCCATCCATGCATCATACCAGTCTATGGACCAAAGAGGTGAATTTTACTGATTTAATTATAGATCTGGTAGCCTGATGGATTTTAGATTAGAACAGTCCACCCTCATGTCAGTGCATAATCTTCATAAGTGTCTGAGTCTGAAGACGTTCAGTGGTAGAGCTGAACTACTTTCTCCAAATGCTTCATGGTATTTCTATGGGCTATGATACTTAAATGGTCCATACTAAATTCACAGATGT